>NC_057809.1:209318685-209458380 GCF_018294505.1 Triticum aestivum
AGGCGAGTCCTTGGACTGCAGCTAAGCCCCCGAGTGAGAGGGTTGCTCCTCACTCGGTAGGATTTTGATAAACTTAGGCGAGTCCTTGGACTGCAGCTAAGCCCCCGAGGGAGAGGGTTGCCCTTCACTCGGTAGGATTTTGATAACTTAGGCGAGCACAGGGCTGCAGCTAAGCCCCCGAGTGGAAGTCTGGCTTACCACTCGGTAGGATTTTTATAACTTAGGCGAGCACAGGGCTGCAGCTAAGCCCCCGAGTGGAAGTCTGGCTTACCACTCGGTAGGATTTTGATAACTTAGGCGAAACGGATTCGCAGCTAAGCCTCCGAGTGAGAGTCTGGCTCACCACTCGGTAGGATTTTGACAAACTTAGGCGAAACGGATTCGCAGCTAAGTCACCCACTGAGGGGGAATTTTATTGGACAAAAATAAAAAGTGACAGAAATTATGGAGGAACAATGACACTATTATTTTGAAGTCCATGAACTACAAAAGTACTTTATTGCAACTCATCCGAGTGATAAAACTTAAGTGTAGAATGGGCGGAGTAGCTCCGCGTTCCAAGCTCGGGGCTCGTCGATATTATGCTCGACGTTGTAAAGACGGTACGCCCCGTTGTGGAGAACCTTGGTGATGATGAAGGGGCCTTCCCAAGAAGGAGCAAGCTTGTGTGGTTTGGGCTGATCCACTCGGAGAACCAAATCCCCTTCCTGGAAGGCTCGACCTCTCACATTTCTGGCGTGGAAACGGCGCAAATCTTGTTGGTAGATGGTTGACCGGATCAGAGCCATCTCCCTTTCTTCCTCTAAAAGGTCGACTGCGTCCTGCCGCGCTTGTTCAGCTTCTGCTTCGTTGTAGATTTCAACTCGAGGAGCATTGTGGAGAAGATCACTCGGCAAGACTGCTTCAGCTCCGTAGACCAAGAAGAATGGAGTTCTTCCGGTCGACCGATTAGGTGTAGTCCGCAGTCCCCAGAGTACTGAGGGAAGTTCGTCGACCCAAGCTCCAGCCGCGTGTTTGAGATCACGCATCAGTCGAGGTTTCAATCCCTTAAGAATCAGTCCATTAGCTCGCTCTGCTTGTCCATTCGACTGCGGATGGGCGACTGAAGCGTAGTCGACCCGTGTGCCCTGGGAGTTGCAGAAAGCTCTGAATTCCTCTGAGTCAAATTTGACCCATTATCCGTAATGATGCTGTGTGGGACTCCATATCTGAATATTAGTTCCCTGATGAAGCTAACAGCAGTACCGGTGTCAAGGCTCTTGATTGGTTTAGCCTCGATCCACTTGGTGAACTTGTCGACTGCCACCAGTACATGCGTGAAGCCACTTCGTCCTGTTCTCAAAGGGCCGACCATGTCCAATCCCCATACTGCGAAAGGCCAGACGAGTGGGATGGTCTTCAGAGCCGACGCAGGCTTGTGTGACATATTCGAGTAGAATTGACATCCCTCGCACTTATCCACTATCTCTTCTGCCATCTCATTCGCCTTTGGCCAGTAAAATCCGGCTCGGTATGCTTTGGCCACGATGGTCCGAGAGGATGCGTGATGACCACAGGTCCCCGAGTGAATATCATTGAGGATGAGTCGACCTTCTTCTGGTGTTATGCACTTCTGACCAACTCCAGTCGCGCTTTCTCTGTATAATTGTCCTTTGATAACGGTAAAGGCCTTAGATCGACGGACGATCTGTCGAGCCTCTTCCTCATCCTCCGGAAGCTCTTTTCTCAGGATATATGCGACATACGGAATCGTCCAGTCGAGAATGACCACCAAAACCTCCATGATCAAGTCGACCACCGCTGGGACTTCAACTTCAGTCGGATCTATGGCACTCTTGGGCTGTGGAGTTTCTTCGGTGAAAGGATCTTCTTTGACTGACGGAGTGTGTATATGCTCCAAGAACACACCACTCGGAATGGCTTCTCTCTTGGAACCTATCTTTGCTAGATCATCAGCTGCTTGATTTTTCAGTCGGGGTATATGATGGAGCTCCAACCCCTCGAACTTCTTTTCCAGCTTCCTCACTGCACTGCAGTATCCAGTCATGGCTGGGCTTCTCACGTCCCACTCTTTCATCACCTGATTGACCACTAAATCCGAGTCGCCATAGACCATTAGGCGACGGACGCCGAGTGAAATGGCCATGCGCAACCCATATAAGAGGGCCTCATATTCTGCCTCATTGTTGGAGGAATCAAAGTGAATCTGGAGCACATATCTGAGCCTATCTCCTCTGGGGGAAACCAGGACAACCGCAGCACCAGAACCATTCAACATCTTAGAGCCATCAAAGAACATGGTCCAATGCTCCGAGTGAACTTCAGTCGGCTGCTGCTGTTCAATCCACTCGGCGAGGAAATCTGCTATTGCCTGGGACTTAATGGCTTTCTTTGCCTCAAACTTGATATCAAGGGGAAGAAGTTCAATCGCCCATTTGGCCACTCGACCAGTTGCATCTCTGTTGTGCAAAATCTCTGATAGTGGAGCGTCGCTGACGACTGTGATGGAATGATCAGAGAAATAATGAGCAACCTTCTTTGTGGTCATGTATATTCCATATACAAGCTTCTGATAATGAGGATATCTCTGCTTGGATGGAGTCAAGACTTCAGACAAATAGTACACTGGGCGCTGAACTTTGAGGGCTTTTCCTTCTTCTTCCCGCTCGACCATTAGCACAGTACTGACGACTTGTCCTGTGGCTGCGATATAGAGCAACAGAGGCTCTTTGCTGATTGGAGCAGCAAGCACCGGCTGGGTGGAGAGCAGAGCTTTTAGCTCGGCAAACGCTGCATCAACTTCTGGAGTCCACTCGAACTTGTCTACCTTCTTCATCAGTCGGTAAAGAGGCAATGCCTTTTCACCGAGTCGTGAGATGAATCGACTTAATGCGGCCAAGCATCCAGTAAGCTTCTGGACATCGTGCACTCGCACAGGGCGTTTCATTCGGAGAATAGTGCCAATCTTCTCTGGGTTAGCGTCGATTCCCCGTTCGGAAACGAGAAAACCGAGTAACTTGCCACCAGGAACTCCAAATGTGCACTTTGATGGATTGAGCTTGATATCATACCTTCTGAGGTTGGCAAATGTTTCGGCGAGATCAACGAGCAGGTCGGAACCTTTTCGTGACTTGACAATGATATCATCCATATATGCTTCCACATTCCGACTGATTTGAGTGAGTAGACACTTCTGAATCATTCGCATAAATGTGGCTCCGGCATTCTTGAGGCCGAATGGCATGGTGATATAGCAGAAGCACCCGAATAGAGTGATGAAAGCTGTTTTTACCTCGTCGGGCCCGTACAGACAGATCTGGTGGTACCCGGAGTAAGCATCTAAAAAAGATAACCTCTCGCATCCCGCGGTCGAGTCAACAATTTGATCTATGCGAGGGAGAGGAAAGTGATCTTTCGGGCAGGCCCGGTTGATGTGCTTGAAATCGATGCACATTCGGAGCGACTTGTCCTTCTTAGGAACCATGATGACATTAGCGAGCCACTCAGAGTGGTATATCTCTCGGATAAATCCTGCCGCCAACAGTCGAGCCACTTCTTCACCAATGGCCTTTCTCTTCTGGACGGCGGACCGCCGAAGATGCTCTTTGACTGGTTTTGCAGACGAGTCGACTCTTAGGCGATGCTCAGCCAGTCCCCTGGGAACACCTGGCATGTCAGCGGGCTTCCATGCAAAAATGTCCCAGTTCTCACGGAGGAACTGGATGAGCGCTTCTTCCTATTTTGGGTCGAGTGTTGTGGAGATGCGGGTCGGAGCTGCTTCGGGGTCGGTCGGATGAATGTGAACAGGCTTCGTCTCGCCGGACGACTGGAAAGCAGACTCTGTGGCGGGCTTCTTGGATCGCAGCAAGTCACTCGGATCTGCGTTTTGCTTGTATTCCTCGAACTCGACCGCTGTCACTTGGGAATCGGCAATCTTGGAGCCCTTCTGAAAGCACTCTTCTGCCTTTCTCCTATCACCAGTGACAGTGATCACTCCTTTGGGGCCGGGCATCTTCAATTTGAGGTACACGTAACACGGTCGAGCCATGAACCGTGCATAAGCTGGTCTCCCCAAAATGGCATGATATGCACTCTGAAAATCCACGACCTCAAACGTCAACTTTTCTTTGCGAAAATGCTTTGAATCACCGAACACCACATCCAAAGCTATTTGGCCGAGTGACTCGGCCTTCTTCCCAGGTATAACTCCATGAAAGCTCATGTTACTAGTGCTCAGTCGGGACATCGGAATGCCCATACCTTTCAATGTGTCTGCATACAATAAGTTCAGCCCACTACCACCATCCATCAGCACCTTTGTCAGTCGAGTGCCTTCGACAACTGGATCGACCACCAAAGCTTGCCTCCCAGGGGTGGCAATATGAGTCGGGTGATCAGATTGGTCGAATGTGATGGGTGTTTGGGACCACTTCAGATAATTTGCTTTTGCGGGGGCAACCATGTTCACCTCTCGGTTAATCACTTTCAGTCGACTTCTGCTTTCCACATCTGCAAAGATCATCAGAGTGGAGTTGATATGCGGATATCCTCCCTCACTGTCCTCCTTGTCTTCGGCCTTGTCCGACTCCTTCTCCTTGTCCTTAGACTGTTTTCCTTGAAACTGCTGGATCAGGAGTCGACATTGGCGAGTGGTGTGCTTCGGGTAAATGATATTCCCCTCTTCGTCTTTCTTTGTGTGAATGTGACATGGCATATCCATCACGTTGTTCCCTTCTTTATCCTTTACCTTCTTGGGGTTCCAGGATCCTTTTGGTTTCCCCTTAAACTTTCCTTGAGTCACGGCCAGAGCCTCTCCAGGAGCTGCCGGTTCAGCCTTCCGCTTCTGTTTCCGACTGGTGTTTCCTTTTTCCGACTGACTCGGCTTGTGCTTGCCGCTTTGGAGTCGGTCTTCTTCTTCACCGTTGGCGTATTTGGTAGCAATCTCCATCATCCGACTCAAGGTCATGTCACCGGTTCGACCAAACTTCAAACTCAGTTCTCTGTTCTTGACGCCGTCTTTGAAGGCGCAGACTGCCTGATGATCAGACACATTTTCCACAGTGTGGTGCAAAGTGATCCACCTCTGAATATACTCTCTGAGAGTCTCATTGGCCTTCTGCACGCAGACTTGCAACTCTGTTAATCCAGCTGGTCGCTTGCAAGTTCCTTCAAACGTTCTGACGAACACTCGGGACAGATCTTCCCAAGTGTAAATGCTGCTGGGAGGTAATTGACAACCATGTCCTGGCAGAACCTTCCAGCATGAGGGGCAAATGCTCCATGGCCACCTCGTCGTTCCCACCGCCAATCTGAACTGCCACTCGGTAGTCTTCAAGCCAAGTTTCAGGCTTAGACTCCCCAGTGAACTTGCTGACTCCTGTTGCCAACCTGAAATTGGGAGGGATAACTGCAGCTCTGATAGCTCTGCTGAAACATTCTGGGCCAGAAACATGCACTCGACTGCTTGTGGGCACATCTCTGTCGAGTCCACCTCGATGGGCTCTGTTCCGGTCGACCAACCCTTGCACGATAATGGATCGCGCGTCGAAGCCTGGTTCTCTGGGGTCGACTGGAACCCTACGCCCCGTACTGTACTGACGCCTATCATCTGGCTGCCGCGGAGCGTAAGACCCACCCCTCGGAGGGGAATAGGGCACTCGACGCCTATCATCTCGGTCGAGTCTGTCGCCATATTGATCTCGTCGATTCTCGCGCACTTCACGCCGCGGAGGCGATCTGGGGCTGTGAGCCGACTGAACCGTATTCACAGTGACGGATCGACTGTGAATTCTGTTGCGCGACTGAGACACGGCTGAATTCTGATCTCCTGCTGCCCGAAGCAGATCCCTGATCTGCAGCAAACCTCTGCCAGCTTCCGACTGCGAAGGCTGGATGGACTCTGCTATACGGGTCGCAGCTGCTAAATTCTGAATTGGGGTTCGATATACCTGAGTCGGCGGGAAGAGTTGACGCCGACTGTTGTCGGGAACTCGTTGCCGCGCGCGCTCGTCGAGTGCTTGCTGAAGGTTCTCCAGTCGAGTGCGCTCGGCCAGATTGACCAGACGCGCCTCCTCCAAGGCACGAGCCTCGGGGGTTTCTCCTGCGATGGGAATACGCAGGGGATCCTCGTTCCTGCGGCGAAGTTCCTCTCTTTGTAGAGAGTCGAGTGGCTCGGGTTGGTACTCTTCGTAGCCTCGCGTAGGGTCGCCACCGTCACCTGCTCCACCACCACGGGCGAAGCCAGGGGGACTGTGGGGCCCGTCGACCATCAAGATTTCCGCCGCTGGATCACTGCTACCGCACTCGGATGCAGTCTCTACGGAGCCAGTCAACAGGTCGAACAAGCCGTAGGGAGGTTCGTCGGGCTCGATTGCCGCAACTTGGGTGGTGGCCGATTGACGAGCCACCGCGTGCCTCACCCATCGCTGAAGCCTCGACCGGCCCGAGCGCTTGCGCTGGCGGGAGACCGGGAGGGTGGACGATGGAGGAGCCGACCGATACTGGGTCGACGGTTGCCGCAGCAGAACGCCGCGGACACATGCGCGAAAATGCGTCGCACCGTGAACGGGGAGCCCATCTACGTCGAGTGGGGCCTCCTGGAGCCATGCGGAGTCGTCGGCGATGAAGGTGAGAGTGCCGAGACGGATCTCTTGACCCTCGACCAAAACTCCAGCAGACACCATGATGAAAGTACTAGGAAGAATCGCAACTTCTCCACAAAATCGCTAAAACACCTGCCCCACGGTGGGCGCCAACTGTCGTGGTTCTAAGCCTGACAGTAGAGTGGGGGGTAGGTATGGAGAGGCAAGGTCCTAGCTATGGAGAGGTTGTAAACACAAAGGATGTACGAGTTCAAGCCCTTCTCGGAGGAAGTAATAGCCCTACGTCTCGGAGCCCGGAGGCGGTCGAGTGGATTATGAGTGTATGAGCTACAAGGTGCTGAACCCTTCTGCCTGTGGAGGGGGGTGGCTTATATAGAGTGCGCCAGGACCCCAGCCAGCCCACGTAGGAGAGGGTTTAAGGTGAGTTAAGTCTGGGGCGTTACTGGTAACGCCCCACATAAAGTGCCTTTACTATCATAAAGTCTACTTGATTACAGGCCGTTGCAGTGCAGAGTGCCTCTTGACCTCCTGGTGGTCGAGTGAGTCTTCGTGGTCGAGTCCTTCAGGCCAGTCGAGTGAGTCCTCGTTGGTCGACTGGAAGGCGACCTCTTCTAAGGATGTCTTGGGGTAAGTTACTTGGATCAGGTCCATGACCCTACCCTAGGTACATAACCCCATCACCTGCGGCTTGCGGCGTGGCTCAAAGGGGGGCCCAGCGCGGCCCATCTTCACCAACACAAACCCAAGACCCTCACGAGGGGCCAAGCCTCGCGGGGCGGATGACGCGGAGCTTCCTTAGGCGCGGCCTCATCAGGCTGGCTCACGAGGAGGTGGAGAGATCAAGGCGGGGTACCTCACGAGGTGCCCATGACGCAAGCCATGACGACCGGGGGCGCCAGGCGGGTGCCAGCCCGTGCAGTGTCCTCCCTTCCTCTTTGGTGCAAAGGGGGCAAGCGCAGCCACGGAGTACCGAGGCATCAGGCAAAGGTTGCCATTTCGGTGCAACGAGACCAAGACCAGGAGGACTACGAGACGGAGGTCACCGTGGAGCCCGAGACGGCGTCATCACCAGAGCTTTGCGCAGGCGAAGACTACTTTTGTCAGGATAGCTGATACTAGCTGTCCCCCTTCAAATTAGCCCGCCATTGTTGGCTCCCTTCCCGCTCGATATTTGGGAAGAGGACCAGGGCCTCTATAAATAGGACCAGCCAGCCATAGAGCAAAGGGGGCTGAGAAGTTGGAAGAAAAGAGAGGGGTTTCGATCAGAAAGAGAGAGAGAGAGAGAAAGGCGACTGAACTCCTCCCAGCAGTTTATCGCCCCAGCCAAGAACAGACCCTCGCGAGGATATTCCTCCTTGTATTGTTCATCATCATCAGCCCAAGAGGCAATCCACCACACCACACACTAGAGTCGGGTATTACACCACAACGGTGTCCCGAACCTGTATAAACCCTACGTCTCTTGTGTTGTTCTTTCCTTAGTTTAGATCCTAGCAAGGCGGAGGAGAGCAGGTAGGCAGGAGGCGAAATCTTCGCGCGCTCCCCAGTGTTCGAACCTCAAGGGTCTGCCGGAACCCGAAATCCGACATTTGGCGCGCCAGGTAGGGGTGCGCCGGGACTCATCTTCCACCACCCCGTTCTCCTCCGACCATCACGCCCATGTCTGACGCTCGTCAGGCCCGCGCTAAGCGCCGGGGCGCGCTCGCTTCTCGCGTCGCCCAGACGGCCCCTGTCGGCGGGCGTCCTCGCCGTTCCCCATCACCTTCCGTCAACGCCGCCACCGGCCCGGCGGGGGACGAGCAGCAAGCATCGTCCCAGCATCTGTCCGTGCGGCAAGACGGCCGCACCGCAACTCCCTCGCTCACCCCAGCTTGTTCTTCGTCCCGCGCGCTCCGTGCGCCCATGGAGGCTCGGGCTGCACTCATCGCGGCGAACGAGCTCCTGCGCTACCGTCCCGTCGACGACATCTACGAAGAATGGCTCGACCGCGTCTCCGAGCTCGTCCGCGCCGCAAGGGGCTCTCCTGCGCCGTCCGTTCCGCTACACCACACCCCGCCCCGCGCGGGCAATGAAGCTCCGGTGGCGCCCCGGCCGCCTCCTCCTCAGGAAGGCGCCATGGCTCCAAGGCGCGTGGCCCCTGGGCGGAACCCGCTCCGTCAGGCACCAGTGCAGCAAGAGCAGAGCTGTCAAGAAGTCCCTCGCCCGCAGGAAGCTGCCCGGGCGCTCCCTGCTCCAGCACGTCGCGACCATGCTCCTGCTCCCGCGCATCAAGACCCCGCGCTGCTCCCAGCTGCAGCGCGTGGGGACATGCAATACCAAGTTCCCCGTCATCCAAGGCCTCCCATGGACACAGCAGGCTGCCGCGCCTTCACCGCCGAGCTACGCAACGTCACGTGGCCCGGCAAGTTCAAGCCAGACTTGCCTCCTCGCTACGACGGCATGGCTGACCCTGCGGAGTTCCTCCAGCTCTACGAGCTGGGCATCGAAGCTGCCAACGGAGACGAGAAGGTCATGGCGAACTGGTTCCCCATGGCACTCAAGGACGGGGCCCGCACCTGGCTCCTAAACCTGGCTCCAGGCACAATCTCCTCCTGGGACGAGATGTGCACCCGCTTCATCGCCAACTTCCAAGGCACTCGCGACCGGCCACCCGCCATGAGCGACATGCGCCGCATCAAGCAACAGCCCGGGGAGAGCCTGTAGAAGTACATCCAGCGCTTCAACAATGCGCGCCTCAAGATTCCCAATGTGACAGAGGAGGCCATCATCTCGGCCTTCTCCGACGGCGTGCGCGATGTCAAGATGAAGGAGGAGCTGGCGATGCATGAAGACCTGTGCACTTCCTTGGAACTGTTCAACCTGGCAACCAAGTGCGCCAGGGCCGAGGAAGGGCGTCTCTCCCTCCTCGAACTGCCTGTCGCGGACCCATAAGAGAAGAAGCCCAAGGCCAAGGATGTGAAGCGCAAGGGGGCTGCCGTGCCCGCGGCAGAACCAGACACCAAGCGGGGCAGAGATCAGCCCGAACCTTCCAAGGGCAGCTGGTACTGTGTGTACCACGACCTCCACACCCACAACACCAACGAATGTCAAGAGCTCTGAGCCGTGCGAGAAGGAAGGATCGGCCGTCTCCCTGACCGCAGTGACCGGGGCTACGGCCGAGGAGGAGGAAGGAACGCAGGACGCTGGGAAGACCGTGGCCCATGCCAAGGGTGGCGCGATCAACCTCGCGAGGATCACTGACAAGACCCGCCTCGCGAGGGAGGCTGGTGGGATCAGCCTCGTGAGGGAGACTGGAGGGATCAGCCTCGTGAGGATCGCCCGCAAGGCAACGCGGGCCTCCCATCGCTGCCGCCGCAGCCAAGGAGAAACGAGGACCGCCACCAGGACGAGGGGGCTGGGGGCTTCCAGGAGCCGCGCGCGATCGCCTACATCCTAGGCGGGGCACAAGCCCCAGCCTCTCAGTGCATCTTCAAGCAGTTCGCCCGCGAAGTGAACGCAGTCCTCCCCAGGCTTGAAGCCACGCGCCCTCTCAGGTGGTCGGCGTGCGCCATCATGTTCAGCTTAGCAGATCAGCTCAAGTGTGCGGCTACAACCGGAGTTCTCATGATGCTTTGTTCCCCAATCATCAGCAACGTGGTGGTCACCAAGACCCTCATCGATGGCGGGGCAGGGCTCAACGTCCTGTCCGTGGAAACATTCAACAACCTCCAAGTTCCCTACAGCCAGCTTCAGCCAACCAAGCCTTTCTCTGGTATCACCGACGGCTCCACGGTCCCGATTGGGCAGGTCTGCCTCCCTATCACCTTCGGGGCACGCGACAACTACCGCACTGAGCTTATCGACTTCGACGTCTCTCACATTCGCCTGCCGTACAATGCCATCCTTGGGTACCCAGCGCTGGCCAAGTTCATGGCCGTAACTCACCACGGCTACAACGTCCTCAAGATGCCAGGAAGCGGCAGAGTCATCACGGTGCCATGTGAAGAGAAGGACGCGGTGTGTTCCCTGGAACGAGCCTTTCAGGCCGCGTCACTGGCAGACCCGGATCGTGGAAGCAGGAGGCCTCCCGAGACCGCCCCTAAGAAGAAGAAGACATCGTCCGGCCCGACCACTTAGGAGGCAGGCCCCTCTGGGCCCGCGCCTGCCCAGGGGGAACCTCCTTCCATCGCATAGGAAAGCGCGCTCGGCGCCCTCCTCAGGCAGGGCTCGGGGGATCTCCCCTGGAGGGCCACCAACCTAGCCAGGGTCACGAGGGAGGCGCTTGGGCACCACATGGAGGCGTGTTTCGAAGCACGTTTCCCTTAAGAAGGAGCAAGGCAAGGAGACCCAGACCCTCAGGAGTTGGTCAGCAAGGCCATTCAGGAGCTACAGGAGTCAAGAGTCATGAAAGGCGGCCGTCGCCTACCAGCAATGGCTCCCCATCCAGGCGAGGATGATGGGCTGCGCGTCTGCATCAACATACCAGGGCTCAACCGAGTCGCCTCTCTGGAGCGCCTCTGGCCCTCGCGAGTGGGGCGCTACGGAGGCCCACTCCACAGCTACGTTCGCATGCCTTACGGCTTGCCAAACGCGGCTGACACGTAGCAGCGCCTCATGAGGGGCATCACGGGGGCACGAGAGGCCAGGTGTTCTGCAGCCCTGGGAGGGATGGAGATGGCCCATGAGGAGGCGCCAGCGCCTCCGGAGCCTCCCGAGGCCCCTGGGCCTGGGGGCTCGTGAGGATCGGCTCCCGCAGCCCACCGAGCCTGCTACATCAATGCTCCTTCATCCTCAACATCATCAGGTGATGTCTTTCGAGTTTTATTTCCAGCTGGGAGCGCCCCCCTAGGGCTGCATTATTCCCAGGCCGTGTGGGTCCGTCCCTGCGGCGTGTATCCCTTTTTTATTCCATGTTGTTAGCTTACCTTGTTGGGGGCGCCCCTCGGGCCGCATGATCCCCAAGCCGCCCGAGCCAGGCCTAGCGGCATGTATCCCGTTTGCGTTTATTTCCGATTATGCGTTAGACCCACCATGCTTGATTATTTGATGCCGGTCCACGACACCTCTTCTTCTCCATGCCGACCACTTGCACGTTAAAGGGGGGGTACCTGAGCATCGCGACTCAGGGCTCTTACTGGCTCTCTAGCCCTCACCCTCTGGCCTTGTCCATGGCATCGCGACCTGGCATACCAGCGACGGCTGAGACCATCTCGAGGGCCGGGACCCGAGGACGTAGAGTGCCGACATCTAACCAAATTTGCAGGGACACATCACAAGATAAGGCCCTGTGCCAGGCGCAACCCGCCTAGAGGTAGGGCCCCATGAGTCCCGCGCTGGCTCACGGGTGCCTAGATACACCTCGCCAGGCCGTACCGTGCCAGCCACATGTCAGGGTGGGGCTGTACACGCCCCTGGGGCTCCTCCCGGAGGGGGCCCCCTCCCACATACCAGTGGAAGCACCATGCTCCGCGCTGGCTGATGACACTGCCGAGGAGCGGCTATGCCCGTACACATACGGTAGCGCTATGCTCCGCGCTGGTGATAAACAACTGAGGGTGGCCCCCGGTCCGCACCAACCTCAGGGAGCCCAGAGCTCAGTGTCTAGCCTCATCGTAACGCCTCCCCTCAGGAGTGCCGCGCGAGGGGGCTGGGCACGGGGGCTGCGCCTGGGTCACACCCAGACGCACGCCGCCCAGCCAGGTCCCCCCGGGCCTGGTTCGTCACGCGTCTCTCCCCGAGCGGAGCAAAGGTACGAAGGCCATTTGAGCGTCAAGGGGGACTCCTGAGCATCGCGACTCAGGAGCCTAACTGGTCACATAGCCCCTCACTCTATGGCCCCGTCCTGGTTTCCGGTCGGGACCAACGCTGGGTGAGGTACGCACGCGGCCGGGCTCTGTAGACGTAGAATGATAGATCCACCCGCATCACACCTCCCTACTTGCTGTTCGTGCACCAAGGGGGACTCATGAGCATTGTGACTCAGGAGCCTAACTTGTCACATGGCCCCTCACCCCTTGGCATGCTGGGTGAGGCATGCGCGGGGCCGGGCTCTACCGGCGTAGAACATAAGCAAGTAGGAAGGAAAGGCACAAATTTCAAGAAGTTCAAAAGCAAATATTACAGTCCACACTATTATCTCGATGCCAAACACAAGTTTAAACGCCTCCCCGAGGCATGATACATGTGCAGGAATTAAAGGCAGAACCAGGAGCCGTGACGGAGTCACTTGTCGGTGATGGAGTAGCGTGGATTGAGTACGCCTCACGGAGCGATGGGGTCGGCGGCGCCTTGCTTTGGCTTGGTGCTGAAGGCCCGGAACTTCCCCAACAGGGCCTCTGCGCGACCCTTCACGGCCTTGGCAGCGGCAGCGGCACGCTCGCCGCTCACTAGATCGTGAAGGTAGATGTGGGTGAGGACCCGCGTCATTGCTGTAGAAGACAGGACATGCGCCTCGGCCTCAGCCGCGGGGCCAAGGCCAAGGGCGACATCTTCAAGAGCGTGAACCAGGAAGGGAAGCAGCTTGGCGGGGCCGTCCTCAGTGCCAGCCAGTGGGCTCTCCTGGCCGCTGTCGTAAAGCGTCCTTAGTGAGGAGCGAGCCCTCGCCTCCATCTCCGCGAAGGCCACGCGGTCCTCGGCAAGAATCAGGGCCTCGTCGTCCAGCTTGGCCTTCCTCGCCCCCAACTCCTGCTCCAGCATGCCTAGGCGGGCGCGGCGTTTCTTGAGCTTGACCTCCCTCTCCTTGAGACCCGCCTCGCGAGCCTTCATGCCTTCTTCCTGCTCTTAGCAAAGGCGGACCTCGTTTGCGAGCTGGTCCCGCAAATCTTGCAGTTCGCCCTCCAGCGCCTTGCAACGTCCACGGACGTCGACCATCTCCCCCAGGGCTGCGTCCCGAGCAGCCTTCGCCTCAAGGACAGCCTGCTTCTCCTCGTCGCACGCCATCGAGGCCTGGACCAGCGCCGCCCGAACCAAGCGTCGGAGCGAACCCATCCTGAAGCCAGCTCCAAGCGCCCGGCCACCAAGCGGGGGTCGGTGCCAAGAAGATCCTGACGCAGTCGGTCCAGCTCAGCAATAGCATGATCCAGAACGGCAGAAGGAGTCGGAGAGACAACAGCTGGTGGAGTAGGAGGAGAAGACGGTAGCGCGGCCACAGCATCCTGAGGCGGAGTCTGCCACACCCCGACAGCTGAAGTGGCGGCGGCAGGCAAGAGCACCTCGGGAGCCACTTGGGCCGTGGGGGATGAGCTCGCCCCAGCCGGCTCAGCCAGGCCTCGCGAGGACGACCGGGCAGGAGAAGCTTGTGCGTCGCAGTCACCCTCATTCGTAGGCAGAGGCGCTGCCACGGGTGGAACCTCGGGAGCCCCCTTCGGCTTCTTTGCTGTGGGCGCCAGCCTATCCAAGAATTGCGGACGTCAAGCCTCAGAAGCAGAGAAAGAAATAAAGACAAGAATCGAATACTTACGGGTCGTCGCCAGTGAGCTCAAGCGGCCTCCGGCCAAATTTGAAGCCTGAAAACCGGCTGGAAGGGTCAACCTCGGGAAGCTTGAAGGCGGAAGGTGTGTCTGTGGTCCGCCCCGGGGCCGGGGCAGACCCGCGGGAGATCAGCCTGGTCTTGTCCTTCTTCGGGATCGGGGTGAGCTCCCGCCGTCCTGCTCATCGTTGTCCTCGTCGTCGTCTTCGTCGTCATCCTCGTCGTCATCGCTCGGAGAGATGCGGAGAACGCGGGACCTGCGCCGGGGGAGGGGAGCCCTCGACTCTCCGTTAGTCGCCTCGGAGTCAGGCCCTTATCCCCGCTCCCCTACTTCCTCCTCTTCGCTGGAGTCATCGGAGGGCACGTCCACCGGTTCCTCGGGAGTTTCCATGGGCACGGGCCCATCCCCGTTGAAGAGAGGCATGGACTCCACTACCTGCTCCCAGTCGTCGCGGAGGAACAAGGGTGTGGCAGCGCCCGCCAACCTCGCCGCATCGCCCCCGACCAGAGATTGGAGGACAGCAGCCAGATCTCCGTCGGCTAAGGCCGCGGGGCTCGGGCGGGGCCTCCACATCGGAAGTGAGTACTGCCGAAGTGGAGCCAGCTGGTGCTCCAGGAATTCCCTCAGCAGCGATGCACCGGTCAGCTTCGCCTCCACCATGTTGGCCGGCCTCAGATCCGCATCCATCTTCTCCAACATCAGCATCGCGCGGGGGTCCATGAGCTCCGCTCGACCCCAATCACCGGAGCTCGTGGGCTGCTCCGTGGGCAAGATCAGCCGAGGGTGGATGCGCCCAGCATCCACCAAGACCCACTTGCTCCTGAAGCCCTCAATCCTTTTCCTGGGGTTCGAAATGGCAATGGCACCACCGTACGCGACGAAGCTCGCGCACGCGGAAGCAGTACCACGAGAGGTCCGGAGGTAGAAGTAGTGGCGCGGCAAGGCCACTAAGGGCTGCACCCCTATGTGAGCCTCGCAGTAATAGGCAAAGATTGCCAGGAGAAGGACGGAGTTGCGGTGGAGATGCAGGGCTTGTAGCTTATAGTGGCGGAGGACAGAGAAGAACTCGGAGAAGGGAGGCACCAGGCCAGCAGCAATGGCACTTACAAAGAGCGGGTAGAAGGTGCTCCCTTGACCCTCAGGGGTGGCGGAGCCGGCTTTAAACAACTTCGCCCCGTTGATGCCCCGCGCCGTCGCCATCCGGCGCAACCGGGCAAGGCTCGCCTCCAACACGTTCGGCGGGTCCAGGGCAGACGAGTACCAAGCCACGGCCGGGGGCTGACGAGGCGCCATGGCTTCCTAGGTCACACGGTCGGAGTGGATCTGGAAATTTTGGAGGAAGGAAGGAGAGGCGCAAGAAAGCGGATCTGAGCAGCAACCGAGGAAAGGAAGAAGCAAAGCCTAGGTGGACACCGCTCCTTTATCAACTCGCGTGGTTGCTAGGGCGTCCACATCCAACCCACGCGGCGCCCAAGGCCACAGGCTGTTAGGGCCCGCGGCACTTCGCTCTTGCCCTTCCACCTCCTTGCACGGCCAAGTCCGGGCGCGCCTTGGGCCCGGGGGCTACTGTCGGCGTTCTGGGAACGGGGGTCCCCAGACTTGCCTGCCTGCGCCCTGCGGCGTGGCTCAAAGGGGGGCCCAGCGCGGCCCATCTTCACCAACACAAACCCAAGACCCTCGCGAGGGGCCAAGCCTCGCGGGGCGGACGACACGGAGCTTCCTCAGGCGCGGCCTCGTCAGCCTGGCTCACGAGGAGGCGGAGAGATCAAGGCGGGGTACCTCACGAGGTGCCCGTGACGCAAGCCATGACGACCGGGGGCGCCAGGCGGGTGCCAACCCGCGCAGTGTCCTCCCTTCCTCTTTGGTGCAAAGGGGGCAAGCGCAGCCGTGGAGTACCGAGGCATCAGGCAAAGGTTGTCATTTTGGTGCAACGACACCAAGACCAGGAGGACTACGAGACGGAGGTCACCGTGGAGCCCGAGACGGCGTCATCACCAGAGCTTTGCGCAGGCGAAGACTACTTTGGTCAGGATAGCTGATACTAGCTGTCCCCCTTCAAATTAGCCCGCCATTGTTGGCTCCCTTCCCGCTCGATATTTGGGAAGAGGACCAGGGCCTCTATAAATAGGACTAGCCACCCACAGAGCAAAGGGGGCTGAGAGGTTTGAAGGAAAGAGAGGGGTTTCGATCAGAAAGAGAGAGAGAGAGAGAGAGAGAGAGAGAGAGAGAGAGAGAGAGAGAGAGAGAGAGAGAGAGAGAAAGGCGACTGAACTCCTCCCAGCAGTTCATCGCCCCAGCCAAGAACAGACCCTCGCGAGGCTATTCCTCCTTGTATTGTTCATCATCATCAGCCCAAGAGGCAATCCACCACACCACACACTAGAGTAGGGTATTACACCACAACGGTGGACCGAACCAGTATAAACCCTGCGTCTCTTGTGTTGTTCTTTCCTTAGTTTAGATCCTAGCAAGGCAGAGGAGTGCAGGTAGGCACAAGGCAAAATCTCCGCGCGCACCCAAGTTTTCGAACCTCAAGGGTCTGCCAGAACCCGAAATCCGACAGTAGCCTCCCCACTTAGAGTTTTGCTTAATAGGTGTCTGGGTGATTCCAGACATGAGTAAAGTTAAGTTGGTGTGTGCAAGTCAGGCCTGTTTTCGACTAAAAGACCGTAGACGGAATTAGTTCCGATGGACTAAAGAAATCCGTTACTCGTGGGTAAAGAGTACACCCTCTGCAGAGATATAATACCTATTCGAATAGCCGTGTCCATGGTTAAGGACTATAGTCTGGGATGGGTTAAGTGTCGGTCTTAGTGTCAGTCTTCGGAGGAGAAACTACTAAACCAGAACATGGATCATAACTTGTGACGTATGATGATTATGATTATTATTATTATGGACTAATCATTTATGTTATTTGGATTATTGAGTATCCCTGGGACGGTTCTACCTCCTGGATATTCACCGTGATTATTCTTATATAAGCCCTTTATGTGGTGTCGCCCAGACTCCCGACTGTGGCATGCGTGTTATTTCATTTACTTATAAGCCCTTTATGTGGTGTCGCCCAGACGCCCGACTGTGGCATGCGTGTTATTTCACTTACTTATAAGCCCTTTATGTGGTGTCACCCAGACGCCCGACTGTGGCATGTGTGTTATTTCATTTACTTATAAGCCCATTATGTGGTGTCACACAGATGCCCGACTGAGGCACGCTTCATACTATTATCCTTTCGAGGTGTCGCTTCATACACCCGATCAGTGCTTTTCATTTCTACTCCCTGATTGTTTACTCATGTTTTAGTTGAATGATCTGCTTGCGTGCATCATGAACCTTATTTCATAACTGACGAAGTGATCATGGAATATTTCAAAACATGATTATCAATGGCTATATTATACATGTGTTCTTAATGTTTGTGATTACATTCAAAGTACTCACTAGCTTGTCCCTGGCTATTGTCTTGGCCAGATTTCTTGCGTGGAAAGGAGCGTTGCAATGACAGCCCCGGAACCTACGTAATGGTGATAGCAGCCTAGCAAAGATAGGAGTTATCCTGGTCAGTTGTTCCTGTGGGAAATGGAGTCCCATAGACACTGATGATCCGCAAACTGCTTCCGCCATCAACCCCTAGAAACCAATTGTTGTACCCATTGGCCAAAATGGTCTTGTACTTCATATTTTGTATTTTGCTTGGAGTTTCTGTAACAAGTTGGTGTCTCATCAGCTAACAGTAATCCTGGGGCTGGTGAGCACAAAGGCCGCTTTTGGGAAATTAATATCCCGAAAATCCGGTCCTGACATTGAACCCCTTATCCTCTGCATGACCTGTCATTGCCACAGTAAATAGATGAACCCACTAGCATGAGTAGGAGTTGTTTGAGCCATGATGTGCCTACTCATTCATGCTTGTTTGTCATGCCTGCTATTGCATAGAGTTGTGTCAGGTCTGATTCATCGGGATGAATCGGAGGTGTGTGAACATGTCCTACTGTGTGTGAGCTAAGTGTGTGAACACGATTTGGTAAAGGTAGCGGTGAGAGGCCATGTAGGAGTACATGGTGGGTTTTCTCATTGAAACCTTCCTCGGGAACTGAGTTATGTGTTTGTGATCCATGAACAGCTACTACCACTCATTGGGATCCTTAATTGACCCTCTCGGCTTCTTAATCACCCTAGTACTCTCTCCGGGAGTTGCAACTAGTTTCTGGTGTTTGTAGGTTATGTGTTGGCGGCCGTGCGTAGCGCTGACCCTAGGGGTGGGCTATGATGCGGTAGATACACCGTGGCCGGGCATGCCGGGCGCCCGTTTGGTGTCTCGGAACCCTGTACACATCGTTCGGGGCCGTATGTGGAAACCTCGGCCGGACTCCCTGCGGATGGAACCTGGATAGGCGATAAACCTGGACTAGAGACTTGAGTGTTTAGGTAGGCCGTGGCCGACACCCTCGTTGGGCTTCCGCTTGAAGGTTGCCGAGTACATGTCATGTAAACGACGGTAAGTGGTGGGAGCGTGTGTGAAGAAGTACACCCCTGCAGGGTTATCATTATCTATTCAAATAGCTGGATTCCTCAGATATGGAAACTTGGACCCCTTGCATAGTTCATAGACAAGTGAAAGTGGATACTCTAAAACTCGCAAGATAAGCGTGAGTGCTATGGATGGCCTTCTCGTAGGGAGACGGGAGCGGATCCATAGTGGTGTATTGATATGGTGAATATGTGGACTCGTGTGCGCCACCTCAAAAGAGTTGCTCGCAGTCGTAGTTCAGGTTAGCCACTGAGTCAAAGCTGGCTTGCTGCAGTTAAACTCCACCACCCCCCTTGTTGATACCGATGCATATGTAGTTAGTTCTGATGTAAGTCTTGCTGGGTACATTTGTACTCACGTTTGCTTAATTTATGTTTTGCAGAGAGACGTCAGTCTCGCTAGTAGTTTCGTGTCGGCTTCGACGTTTAGCTTGCTACCTCAGCTATGATCTTGTGCCCTCGGCAGGATCTGGTAGATAGTCAGGCTTCTTAGCCTTTTCCATTTGTAGATGTCTGTACTCAGACATGTTAAGCTTCCGCATGTGCTTGATTTGTATGCTATGATTGTGGGGTCATAAGACCCATGTTTGTAATATCTCGCTCCTCGGAGCCTAATGAATAAATGTTTGAGTCGTAGAGTCTTGTTGTGATGCCATGTTGTATTTAAACATGTCGAGCATATTGTGTGTATGATTGAAATGCTTGGTATGTGTGGGATCCGACAATCTAGTTGTTTATCCTTGGCAGCCTCTCTTATGGGGAAATGTAGTCTTGTGCTTCCATGAGCCATAGTAGTCCGCTATAGCCCGGTTCACCAGAGTCCTGCTAGCCCAGCACTACTGCTCTGGAACACTTGACTATCCGGCATGTGTTTCACTTCATTCCTGTGTCTGTCCCTTCGGGGAAATGTCATGCGGTGACGTCTAGAGTCCTGCCTAGCCTGCTATAGCCTGGGTTCCTGGAGTCCTGTTAGCCCAGTGCTACAGCCCGGATTCACATGCTGCTGACCGACATGCTCAATGTGATTCATGTATGCCTGTCCCCATAGGTTAGTGTCGCTTTGGGTTCACGACTAGCCATGTCGGCCCAGGTTCTCTGTCATATGGTTGCTAGCGACACTATCATATACGTGAGCCAAAAGGCGCAAACGGTCCCGGGCCATGGTAAGGCGACACCTGTGGGAATACCGTGCGTGAGGCCGCAAAGTGATATGAGGTGTTACCGGCTAGATCGATGTGACTTGGAATCGGGGTCCTGACACTAAGGCTGCATTATTTCTGTACTACCAACACTACTTTAAATCCCAAAAGACCTTACCACCAAAGCCACATGACATGATTATGATTTAAATCCCAATGGCTCCCACAGAAAAAAAAACACCGCATGCTTGTCACAAATGCAGGAATGCATAAAAGGTTATTTTCCTCTCGTTAATCATAACGTGAGGGTGGTGTAGCTGGTTATCCTGCTCACCCATCAAACCTGAGGTCTCGGGTTCGATAACCACACTTGAGCATAATTTTATTTTTATTCGACTTCTTTCTTCCACCCAATGAAAGGTAGGCCCCGCATGAGGGAGAGAGAGAGAAAGTGATCTGGGGCGGTTCCAGGAGGATTCTTTGACTAGTCAAAATAGATGGATATGGAGCTATACAATCTTGTAGTGACCGTATAATCACGTCACCATGTATATAGTGACCGTATTGACCGTATTCTTGAGTACAGTGACCAAAGTGAACTTAGCAATTACTCTCAATACGCCCTAGTTTCTTAGCACCCGATGTAACCCTTAGTACGGTGGCACACTGACTTAGGCCGAATACAAGTGCCCAAAATATTTAAAATTGGAGGATGGTGCAGCCCACCTTTCCGATATTTTGACAGTGTGTGGTTCAGTTGGTGTTCACTTCGGAGGGTCGTGTACCACACGTGAACGTTAGTAAGCGCGACCGGGGGGCGTGCAGCGTTAATTGCGAGTTGACTCCTTCAAGCATAAATTTGTCTTCACATATTAGCATTGCCTCTAGTATTTTTCTTCACTATGTTAAATAAAGAGTTCCATTTCATGCACAATTTAAAACAATTTTATGGAGAGAAAAAAACCACTCCATCTATATACGCTGCATCCTCTGTGCTTGTTTTCTAGGGTTTGCACTCTTCACACTCTCTGTCCACTATACATATACATGCTGGAGCCTCAGCGCTTGTAGTTGCTCTCTTCACACTCTCTCACCCTCTTCAGATCTAAACAAGACTTCATTGGCCTCTCTCTCTCCCCCCTCCCTGCTGTTCAAAGAGCTGACGGGATCCATCCACCGGGAAGGGAAGGAGGCTTAACGCTGTCGTCGTCGGCGAGGGAGGGAATCGCTGCCGCGTAGTTGTTCTCTTTCACCCAGTGGCGGCGCGGGAGGGCCTCTGACCCCTTCTTCCTTGCTGTCGTACATAGAGTGGGCAGATTGGCCTCCGGCCGCCAATTGAGCCACACCCCGAGAACCTTAAGGTATAATTGACTTATTCCACATGCATTGCTTTAGCTGCATGTGGGCTTTTTCTGCTTCCGCACTCGAATCTAGGTGTTGGATCAAACAATAAAGTTGTGAGGAAAGTTGCATAGCATGAATCTAGGACGTGGTTCAAAGAGGAAAGGAAGGGGGAAGTTGTGGGGAAAGTTGTATAGCATGAATCTAGGATGTGGTTCAAAGAGGAAAGGAAGGGGGAAAGTAGTGCAGACTGGTTATCCAGCACCTATGTTGGTCGAAAAGGGAAAACAATGACAAATGCAGTACGCACATCTGTAACAAACTAATATTTTGTTTTGGGGGACAAGGCTGTAGAGTTTGAGCAGGACTAGATTTACAGCCCTCACATAGGGAAAGGTGTCTAAAGATAACAAAACTGGGACCAACACAAATATGCTCCTTTGTTGTTTGTTCTTTGTTGCAACAGACTGTGCATGCATCATCCCTTTATACATCGGTAGATGCACATGGTGCTGGTGCGTCCACTGTCCCGGGCAACTTTTTAGTTGTTGTTAATCTAAGGCCCTGTTTGGTTAAAAAGTCCTAGGATTTTTTAGTCCCAACTAAAAAGTCCCTAGTCCATACCTACTTGGTTCCAGGGACTAAGCATGGATTAGATGTTATTAAATGACATGCTAAAATACCATGTTACCCCTAGTAATAGAGATAAGGTGCGATGCGGGGCAGGGGTAACTGTTGGGAATAGTCCCCAAAAGACTCTCCCTCAGGGTCTTCGTTCTTTAGTCCCAAATGCCCACTTTTAGTCCCTAAAAGTCCCTCCTGTTTGGTTTAGATGGGACTGAAAGGGATTTTTTTACTCCCTACACCAAAAAGTCCCTATAACAAACACCCTCTAATAATGCCGTTTGAAAATTGAAGCAATGCCACAGTTAAAAGCAAATTACATGTTTAACAAATTTTATTGTTAATATAATCTCTCTATTAATATGAATCAATGCCATCGTTTGAGAAATGCTACTGTCTTGCTTCATTTCCCATTTAGATAAGTTAGATGCTTCTTTTTGTTGGCTTCTGTGTCATCCACCGTTATTGACCACTAGTTGTTTCCTTTGCACCTTTGTGTAAACAGGGTTATCTACTTCACCTCGTTGCTGTTGTGACCTTTTGTTGCACTGCACAATTTTTTTTATTTTAAGAGTGTTTTGTGCAGTTCAACCAAAATGTCAAACTGACAACTTTGCTTGATTGCTTGATCTTAGTGGAACTGCCTAAGAGGAGATCTGACTTCCTATCCGTGTTGGCAAATTTGGTTCAGATCTTCTTCTTGGGAGTTGTGCGAATTTCTCGTCATGAGAGGTCAGTACTAGCCTTCTTTCATATGATTATGCAGTGTGCTTTCATATGTTGTGCTACTTATACGGTAATGTTGCTTGATTTTAGTGAACTGCACAAATGGAGACAAGACTTCCAATCTGTATGTGCACCATAATGTACCATTGAGGTAAGATAAGGATATTTCACACTGTTGGCCTTTATTTTTCCACTTTCATCAGAAAATTAATGCCATTGTTTAGTGCTATACTTGTGCTCCCTAATTGACATGCCAAATCTTACATTGAAGGCGACGCTTGTTTGTTATTGAACCAAGTGATGAAGGGGAAGAACAAGCGGAAGAAAAACAAAAATCAACTCCTGGTGCTGTAATGAAGCACTGGAACTGTGATGACACAAGTAACGATATAGTTTTCCATCTTAATTTATTGCTATGGCCAGAACAAGCAATTGTTTTGCCACTCATTTAATGCCACTCTTAATGTAATGTGTAATTATCTCTACTTGTGTAAACAAGGATTTTCTTTGAAGATAACATATATTTTAGTGGAACTGCACAAGAAGATGTTGGAAACATTAAACTAACCGAGGAGTATATAGTAAGCATGGCAACCACAGTAGATAACAACAGATGGTTCCGGAGAAGTGCTTGATCTGTATGCTCTACACAATAAGCCTCCTGATAAAGGTTGGTACTCGCCCATGGATTTCATCCATATGATTGAGCTTTGTCATCTCTATTGGTGTTGTGCTACTGTTTAGATACTGTCATGAGAAAGTGGTATTGTCCTTGAGAAGTGCTTCATCTGTTCTATTTTAAATATTTCCTTTCCTTTTTTCGAGCAAATGGCGATGCTAGCATTTAGTTGTCCTCTTGTCTTTGCACAACAGGATCATCCTCCTCTAAAGAAGAATATGGAGTACATGAAGTGCCTAGTTCCGATTATGCCAGGATAAAGAAGCCAAGCCTCTCTTCTTAAGAAGGGAGTAGTTGAAGGATGGTTACATTATTGCCCACAAGAGCAAACTAACTTCAGCTCAGAAGGACTCACGGATCTCCATCTTTGTTGTTGTCATGGCCAATACAATGTTGTGTTAGGATTCCTTCCGGTGAGTACCATTCTTTTAAATGTGTGCTCTTCATGGATCATGTAGGTTGCCTGTTTAAACTGTCAATTCATAGTATCATTTGTTTTATACTAATCACTTTTTTGTTTTTGTGCAAACAATGGTGCTCAATTTGATTTCAATGTGAACTGCACAAAATGTTCCTGAATACATCGAATCATTCATTTCCACCACAAGAAAGGAGGTGTTGATATGTTCAAGGCATTGCAACATATAAAGGCCAAATCAACAAAGCTACGCACGAATTTGGTTGATTTTGGTGGAACTGCACAAAAAGAACAGTTGGTTTATTTAGCATGAGGTGCCATGTCAATGTCCGAACTGATGGCAAACCCTGCCAATTCCATAATCGTAGGCATTTGATATTTTGGAATGGGAAAACCTTGTCAAATTTTGCTAATTGATGTACACAAAACAACATGCATTTGACATTTTGGAATGGGACATCCTTGTCAAATTTTGCTCATTGATGTTAGCAAGAAGACATGCGTTTGATATTTTTGAATGGGACGCCCTTTGCTGTCAGCAGCATCGATCGATTTTTCTTTATTCTTTAATTGTGAAGTAAATATTGGCTCTGACATGTGAATCGCCGAGATGCATAATCATCGAATGTTTTGAATGTTCCCTATGAATTGCCAGGCCTGTGTGTTTAATTGCAATGTATAGGAACGCTAAAAAGCTGCTCAAACTCTTTGTACTCCCTTTGTTCCTTTTTACTTCGCATCTTAGATTTCTTTCAAGTTAGTTGATTTTACATTGTGAATGTTCATACTTTTTTCTATAAGATTGGTCAAAGTAGAGATACTTTGACTTTAGACAAAACTTATATGCACAATAAAAAGGACCAGAGGGAGTACATGTGAAACTGCTGCAAATGAGGTGATCTCCCTGGGAATAATGCTAGTACGTATTGTTTTGCATGTTCATCCAATGCCAGTGATACAAGAGTTTGAACTAATCAAACTAAATTCATTCATACATGGTCGGATTTCATATAAACATGCCGGATTTCATTACATTTCATACATTCATCAACTAAAAAGGGTGCGCTGGAGGTATAATCAGTTAACCGATGCTACCCACCCGTGTCCGGCTGAGCCGAACAGAAGCTTCTTCTCCAGCGTAGCTCTCCGACTCCATGTCGCCACCAAGAAGGTAATCGGCTATCAATGGTCAACCCGCCTAGCTTGGCTTCAACCGGAGGGTAGCAGCGGTGGCCTTACTTGGACCCGAGCAGCGGCAACCTACCGTGTTCTACTCTTCCTCGTTTTCTGTGTGGCGCAGCCTCGTTGGTAGCGGGGCAGGGCCTCGACAGAGCCGGTGATGTCCTAGGTCTCCTTGCTGGTGGGGCGGCACCTCGGCGGTGCGGGGGAAATCCTCCCCTCGTTACCGGCAGGGCAGGGCCTCGGCTGAGCCGGTGATGTCCTCTGCCTCGTTGTTGGTGGGGCGGGGCCTTAGTAGAGTAGGGCCTTGCTGAAGCCAGCGACGTCCTCCGCCTTGGTGCTGGTGGGGCAGGGCCTCGGCAGAGCCGGCGATGTCCTTTGCTTCGTTGTTGGCACAGCGGGGCCTCGGCGGAGCAAGGCCTCGCGGAAGCCGGTGAAATCCTTCACCTCGGTGCTGGCGGGTTGGGGCCTCAGTGGAGCCGGCGGTGTCCCCTGCCTCGTTGTTGGCGCTGCGAGGCCTCGGCAGAGTAGGGCCTCATCGACGCTAGTGGAGCGAGGACTCGTAGGAGCTGGCGTTGTGCTTTGCCTCGTCTTCAGTCCTGCCAAACATCGCCTCGCTTGCTTCATCACCCTGTTTGTAGGCGGCCGCAACCTCCACCATCCGCATGCGGTACCGCCAGCGCTTGAGGCGGCTCTCGCGGGCAAAGCGGTACGAGTCGAGCAGCGCCTTCTAGTCTGCCCGCTCCACTGAGATCTACTCCTCCGCCTGCAGGTGCTCCTAGAGGATATGGTGGTTCTAGGCGGCGGCGTCCTGCGCTGCCCGGAAATACTCCTGACGCTTCTGCCTCACTGTGTCCATGTATTGGGCATGGGCCTTGCCGATGGTCATGGTGCAATGCATCGGCGAGGATGGCGTGGAGGAGGGGGTTGGCGTCGAATCGTCGATTACCATGTTCTCATTTGGGACGTCGTCATCCTCCGGCTGCCTGCCTGCCAGCCAGTCGGCAGAAATGGCTGTCATATCCTTGTGGTCCATCGTCGAACCATCCGGAAGAGCGCTGGAGCGTGAGGAAGCCATGGTGACCAGTTGTGGTGTGGACGGGAGAAAGGGAACAAAGGCGGATGACTGCGGCTATGGCCGGCGCCATAGTTTATATAGCTATGGTGGGCGGCGGAGGGACGGACGGGTGGCGCTAGAGTACCTGCCTCGGCAACCGCATATCATTAATGTGGGTGGCAGATGGACAAACAGACGACACTTGTGTCATTTGAACGCGGATCAATCGCTTGCACCGGGAAGCGGCATGGGCGGCGCTGGCCGTTTTGGGCGGAAAGCGCGCGTGGGTGAGGGAAGCGGTCTGGGTGGGCCAGGGCAGTCAGACTTGTCCTTGGCAGCGGGTCAGTCCAGCAGCCAGACATGCTGGCTCACCAGCGAGCTCGCCGAGCTGAGCGACGACAATCACACGATGGACATAGCTTCCGACCAGGAGTCGGCGCCACTGTCCAAGCCGGTTCATGCCGTGTTCACCATAGAGCAGGTGCGGCCACACATCGATGCCCTAATGGTGGAAGAGCTACCAGCGCAGGAGGACCTGTGCTGCAACCTCTGTCTCCTCAACGAGCACCGGCGAACAAGCGAACGACAATGCCATCGCGGACATGTGGCCCTATGATCCTGGCTTCCTGAATGAGCAGCGGGCGCTGTATCAGACCAACCATAGGGCCCGTGAGGCCCTCTCCATCGTCCTTTGAGTTGTTGTGCTCGCCGTGCCGCCGCCGTCTCGCATTGTCAACATGGTCAACGTACATGTGGAATGAGGAAATGACTTTACTTGGAGAGGATGACAGTGGGGACCCATCAGGGCCATAGCCGCACGTACGCAAGTGCCTCCTTATTATATACAACTATAATTTTTTTGCTTCCTCTTGGTTTCATGACATCACAGTCCCACACCATTGTCAACCTATGTAGTCAATAAACGAGATAATTGCACAAGGAGTGGCCGATAGCTGGGACCAAACAGCTCGACCAGTATTTGTGTTTTTTGAGGTGTGGGCACTACAGAGTTTTTCTTGAGCGATGTTTTTGTTGTTGTTCAGAGGGGAGCAGGGTAGTAAATGGGTGGGCTGTGGCCCATCTAGCCTAGACTAGATATCTAGCCCAGATATTAATTTTTTTTCAAGCTGAAAATGACTACCCTAGCTATACTTTTTTTTGAGGAATACCCAGGCAAGGTCAACTTGTTATTCTTCGCCCCGCTGGGCTGTAAATCTTTCCTAGGAGGGATGCATTAGGCTTAATAAGAAAACGAGCTTTAAGAAATAATAAAGGGGATGTAATTATAAAAACTGGGCAGTAACTACAAAAAATGCACCAAACACGTAATTAGTTTAAAAAATATTATTATTGGAATTTTAAAATTTTAATTTCATTAATTGTTGCGTGCGCAATATTTCGTTGGATTTTTATGTAATACAAATTTATTTTTAAATTATATTTAATCTGACTAGAAATTTCGGGATAAAAATATTTGGGATCCCATCAAAATGCGGCAAATTTTATTGAATTCTGATTTGAGCGGTTGGTTGAAATTATTAATCATTGTCCTAGCTAGAAAATGGTCTGTACTTTTAACTAACTGTAAATGGGCTGTAGTAAATTTCATTAGAATTCAAAAATGGGTTGTACATTCTTACAAATCGCAAATGGGCTATATGTTCTCTGCCACACACTTGTGGGCCTACAAAGTTGACGCGTCCCCTAAAAAAACTAAGTTGATGCATATGTAAGGTTTTGTCAACTTATAGTCAACACACGGTTCTAGCAGCAGTGGTCGTTGGATGTCCATCCAACAGATGTCGTGCTTCTTCTTCAATCTCGGATATTCTTGCTTCAGCCGCCTGATACGTCTCCAACGTATCTATAATTTTTGGTTGTTCCATGTTATTATATTATATGTTTTGGATGTTTAATGGGCTTTAATATGCACTTTTATATTATTTTTGGTACTAACCTATAAACCAAAGGCCCAGTGCAAATTGTTATTTTTTGCCTATTTCAGTCTTTCGCAGAAAAGGAATATCTAACGGAATCCAAATGGAACGGATCCTTCACGAGGATCTTTCTTGGAACAAACGCAACCCAGTAGACTTGGAGTACAAGTCTGGAAGTCCGCCAAGCTTCCACGAGGTAGGGGCGCGCCCAGGGGGGTAGGCGCGCCCCCACCCTCGTGGGCCCCACAGAGCTCCACCGACCTACTTCTTTTGCCTATATATATATATATTCTTATACCCTGAAAATATCTAGGAGAGCCACGAAACCACTTTTCCACCGCCGCAACCTTCTGTACCCATGAGATCCCATCTAGGGGCCTTTTCCGGCGATCTGCCTGAGGAGGAATCGATCATGGAGGGCTTCTACATCAACACCATAACCTCTTCGATGATGTGTGAATAGTTTACCACAGACCTTCGGGTCCATAGTTATTAGCTAGATGGCTTCTTCTCTCTCTTTGGTTCTCAATACAAAGTTCTCCTCGATGTTCTTGGAGATCTATTCGATGTAATAATCTTTTGCGGCGTGTTTGCCGAGATCCGGTGAATTGTGGGTTTATGAATTTGATTATCTATGAATATTATTTGGTTCTTCTCTGAATTCTTATATGCATGATTTGATATCTTTGCAAGTCTCTTTGAATTATCGGTTTGGTTTGGCCTACTAGATTGATCTTTCTTGCAATGGGAGAAGTGCTTAGCTTTGGGTTCAATCTTGCGGTGTCCTTTCCCAGTGACAGCAGGGGCAGCAAGGCACGTATTGTATTGTTGCCATCGAGGATAAAAAGATGGGATTTATATCATATTGCTTGAGTTTATCCGTCTACATCATGTCATCTTGCCTAATGCGTTACTCTGTTCTTATGAACTTAATACTCTAGATGCATGCTGGATAGCGGTTGATGTGTGGAGTAATAGTAGTAGATGCAGAATAGTTTTGGTCTACTGGACACGGGCGTGATGCCTATATTCATGATCATTACCTTAGATATCATCATAACTATGCGCTTTTCTATCAATTGCTCGGTAGTAATTTGTTCACCCACCGTAATATATGATATCATGAGAGAAGCCACTAGTGAAACCTATGGCCCCCAATGGAACAAAAATAGCAACATCAGAATAAACTAGAGAGAGCGAGAGCAAGCAGCCCCTATCCCCGCCGAGTGCCACTCTGGTGCCGGCGTCCACCTCTCCCCCCGCCGCTCGCCACTCCGGTGGCGGCGTCCACCTCCGGGCCGTGACCCTCGCTGGTTGTCCCTTCCTCTCCTCCCTTTCCCTGTTTCTCGTTGCCGGCGGACTCCATGGCGGCGAGCTCGCGCTCGGTGACCTCGTCCTTTCGAGGGGAGCGTCTGGTCATCCCTGGTTTGGGTCTCTCATCGGCATCTGAGGGCTCGGTGGAGGCGGTGGGGCAGCCTGCGCCGCCGGCGTAGGGCGCGGTCACGGGGCCGAGCGGGCGGATCTCGCAATGCCAGGAGGCCCCTGCTTCCAAGAAGATGATGTGGAGGTCGCGGCGGGAGGAGAGGCCCGCGCCTGCAGTGCACCGGCCGTCGCCCCCCACAAGGAGGTGTTGCCGGAGATGCGTGACAAGTGCTTCCGCTGCCTCGCGAAAGGTCACTTCTTGAGGGACTGCACCAACGACGTTGTGTGTCTCCGGTGCGAGCTGTCAGGGCACATTGCTGCTCAGTGCAAGCGGCCACGGAGTCCGTCGCCGGTGGAGGAGCTTAGGCGGGAGGCCGTAGCCAAGGTGGCTCGTCGGGAGGGGAGGCCGGTTGCTTCGTCGGGTCCTCATGTGGTGCAGGGGGCAGGCTCAGCGCCTCCCAGCTCCTCCTCCACCATCCTCGGGGGTTCCGGCGGTGCCAGCGTGGCCCCGTCTCGCCCCCCGCGGCTGGTGGTTGACATGGATCCGGAGATGGAGCCTGGTGAGTTATGTGTGGTTCGAAGGACTCGTGAGATGGATGAGCTGGAGAGCAGGCTGCAGCAGGCCATGGTGGTGTTTGCTTCCTGTGATCGGTCTTTGGTGTCGCCGACGTTCGTGTTGGAGGCGCTGCAGGTCAGGATGGGTATCTCGCCTGAGCGGGTGTCTATCCATAGATTCAGGCCAGAGGATTTCCTGGTTGTTTTCATGAGGAGGGAGGATCGCATTAGCATGGGAGAGCGCCCGGTTCTAGAGCTTCGGGGTTGTAGGCTGTCCTTCCGGCAATGGATTCGATAGTCTCAAGCGGTGTTCGCGACCATGCCCTTCAAGGTGGGTCTGGAGCTGGAAGGCATCCCACCTCACGCCTGGGAAATGGATGTGGTGGATGACTTGCTGGGCGGCTCTTGCATCATCGAGGTGGTGGCGCCGGAGACCTCGTCAAGGGCTGATCTTTCAGGCTCACGGCATGGACGGCGGAGCCGGATCGTATCCCCTCGCGCAGGTGGTTGGCGATGCCGAAGCCATCGGAGCAGAGAGAGCTATTCGAGCCAAAGGTGTTGCAACACAGAGTGCTCATCCACCTGGATTCAGTGTCGTCCTTCGAGGAGGCATGGTTCCTGGAGCAGTTGTCGGACAGTGGTCAAAGTGGCCAGCCGGACCAAGAGTTTGACAAAGGAGGCGGCGCTAGCACCCGCAGGCTGGACTGGCAGTTCGGGGTGAGAGACAACAGAGGAGCATCCCAAGGGGGTAGTATAGGCACGCCGGCGAGCCGGCATGTCCCCGGCGGTATGGTTGGTGCTAGTTAGCTTGATTGGCGCATCCCCCCGATGGAACCAGCAAAGAGGATGGTGAGACATGGGCCCGGTGTGGTGGTTCAGGATAGGATGACAACACGTGTCTCAGCTTTTGACCGGTTAGGTGGTGTGCAGAGGCATGGTTTGGGGTCCACATGCCAGGAGGTTCAAAATTCGAATCAGGCTGGAGGCACAAATGCCCAGGAGGGGATCAGGGATCAGACCAATGGGGTGCTTGTCCGGGCAGAGGTTCGGGTAGGCGGAGGGGGATCAGGGATCAGACCAATGGTGATCTGCCTTCTGCTCCTACGGTGGCCCCTGCAGTTGTGACGGAGAGGGGGACCATTTCGAGTCAGGTGGGCTACGCTGATCGCGAGGTCAGGCTATCAGTTGTTAGGGCGGCTACAGCCAATCCCGAGGAGGGCGGCACGGCCTCGATGTTTGTTGATAGGCTGGAAGTGGACCGAGTGCTGGTGGGGCCAGGATGCAGCGAACACGAGGAAGATTGTGTGGGTTCGGAGGCTATGCTGATGCCGACGGATTCACAGCCAGTGGGTCCCAATCAAGTGGGGTCGCGCCATGTGGTGGGAGCTGGTTGTTAGTCGGAGCCTTGTTACCCGCAGAGTGGGCATGTGGTGTCGTTGGTTGGTGGGTTGCGGCCCGAGGCGGTGATTCAGGCTGCTGGAGAGAGGCAGGTGGCCCCACCAATGATTGGGCATCTGCTCCTGCTTGCTTGGATTTGATCGCAATGGGTGATTCTCCCGCGGCTGAGGAGCCCCCAAGATCTTGCCATGTGGTGGACGAACAGAGGGAGAGGCCTGTTTAGGTTGAGAGGCACGTTCAGGTTAACATGCAAGGCACCATTCATACATGCATGAGTGGTATGAACCCCCAGGAAGCTATTGCATATGGGAAGCTCAAATGGTTCTGCAATGCCCTCGTGTGCAAGCTTGCACCGCCACTCCTTCTCAAGGTGCATTCCACCTTAAGGCCAGAGGGCGAGCCATACACCCCGCGACGTACGACCAGGGGCTCAAAGCGTGCTTCGGTATCCAAGTCAAGCAAAAGCTACTCAAGCGGAGAATGTTCTCATGCGGGCACTTGGGATTGTTCCAGAGGATTTGGAAGGAAACGATGATCACATTGCGGAGTTGGTGGAGATTTTCGAGACACCCCTAAGGGAGCAACACATTCGGGTTATCGCGGCCCTGTTTGGCAAGGAGGTGCGGCCGATGCGTGACATGGTCGCCGGAGAGCAGGTGGTGGTTGGGGCGGCATAGATGTGTTTGGTGTGGTTGGTGAGGGAGGCTTTTGGGTTCCCATGGATTGGAATCCAAAGGTTCTATGTTGGAACGTGCGGGGCTTGAATAACCCCGCGAAGAGGAATGTCGTGCAGGAGTTTGTGGTTGAAGCTAGAGCTAACCTCGGGTGTCTCCAAGAAACGAAACTGGATGTAATTGACCCATTTATTGTTATACAATACTTAGGGCCATCGTTGGATGGCTTTGCCTACTTGCCTGCGTCGGACACTCGTGGGGGTATTCTCTTGGGGTGGGACACGATGACTTTGGACGTGGACAACATTGTCCTGGATACTTACTCTCTCACAGGGCTGGTGCACTGCAAGGACGGGTCAGCATGGTGGGTGACATTTGTTTATGGGCCGCAAGGGGACGAGGAGAAGATGCAATTTCTAGTCGAGCTCCGTAACAGACGGACGGTTCGTTCGGGGCCTTGGATGGTGCTCGGGGATTTCAACATGATCCTACGAGCGTATGAGAAGAGTAACAATAACTTAAACAGGAGGATCATGAGAAGGTTCAATGAATTCGTGGACGATTGTGAGCTTAAGGAGCCATATTTGCATGGGAGGCGTTTCACTTGGTCGAACGAACGGGAGCAGCCAGTTATGACGAAGATCGACCGCGTTCTTGTCTCGGTTGATTGGGAACTCAACTACCCTGATCTGCTATTCCAAGCCCTTTCTACTAATATCTCAGATCATGCCCCTCTACACTTATCCACATCCGCGCCTTTTTGTGCTAAGAAACGATTTCGCATTGAGATGTTTTGGTTGAAGTTGGATGGCTTTGAATAGACAGTTCGTGATGCATGGGTGTGCGACGATCACATTGTTGACCCCTTCAAGCGTTTGGACACTCTGCAAGCCTGGGGCAGAGGAAAACTGGAAACATTAAAATTAAGATGGCCATTGCGAATTGTGTTATCCTGCGTCTTGATCGAGCTATGGAGTGCCGGGAGCTCACGGTGGAAGAAAGATGGCTCAGGGGATCGATCAAGCATGTCCTCCTTTGATTGGCATCGTTGCAGCGCACCATTGAGAGGCAGAGGTCGAGGTTACGGTGGATTCATGAGGGAGATGCGAACACGAAGTTGTTCCAAACGGTGGTGAATGGCCGCAGATCCAAGAATTTCATTCCTCACCTGAGACACAATGATGAAATGATTACGGACCAGCACCGGAAAGAGGAGACTTTTGAGCAACTACTGGGGAGGACGCATTCGAGGGTGTCGGAGGTGGACCTGGAGTTTATAGAGATGGAGACACATGATCTTTCGGAGTTGGAGGCGATTTTTACGGAGAAAGAAGTGTGGAATACGATTAAGGAGATGCCCCCTGATCGTGCGTCGGGTCCTGGCGGGTTTGTTGCGGACTTTTTCCAGAAGGTCTGGAGTGTTATTAAGCATGACGTGATGGCAGTCATTATGAAGCTATACGCTGGAGATGGTCGTGGATTTGGCAGGTTGAACCATGCGCATATAGTTCTTATTCATAAAAACCAGAGGCAGAGGAGGTAGGGGACTTTAGGCCCATCAGCTTGACTCACATCGTGGCAATTTTTTTGCTAAGTTACTGGCAAATCGCGTCCGGATGAGGATGAAGGAGATTGTGACTGTCAATCAGTCAGCCTTCATCTGTGGGAGGCATCTCCATGATAACTTCCTCCTGGTTCGTCAGGTGGTGAGGATGATTCATGCGCGTCGCGAAGTAGCTGTTTTCCTTAAACTTGATGTGTCCCGAGCGTTTGACTCGATCGCCTCACCATTCATGTTTCAAGTGTTGTTGCAAAAGGGTTTTGGTCCCAAATGGATGACTTGGGTGTCGATCTTGTTGAGGGCGGCATCCACTAAAGTCCTGGTGAATGGGTGTCCCGAAAGGAGCTTTCAACTTGTGCAAGGGTTGCATCAAGGAGATCCGTTCTCCCCTCTACTTTTTGTCATTGCGATGGACGTGTTATCGAGGATCATGATCAAGGCTTCCACGATGGGAGTGATGAGCAAATTCAATGGGATCTCGGCCGAGCAAAGCATGTCTATCTACACGGATGACATCACGCTTCTCGTGAAACCCATGATGGCTGATCTAAGGTTCGTTAAGGAAGCTTTGAAGGCCTTTGCGGACACTTCGGGTCTTCGGGTAAACTACCACAAGTCGCTTGCTGTTATGATTCATGGGGATGAAGCGGACCGTGACCGGGTCCAATCCTTGCTAAATTGCCATATGGGAAGTTTCCCTTGTAAGTACATGGAGTTGCAGTTGGCGATTAAGCAATTGAGTAGGGTTCAGTGGCAGCCCATCACTACAAAAAATACACTTCCATGATGATACGTGTTTGTCACAGTAGGTCGCTTTTTTGTAATGCATGTACATCCATGACAAATTTATGACAGAATCAAGATAGTCATACATGTGCTGTCGTAGAAGTGTTCCATGACATTACCAAAATTATCATCACGGAAGTGTCAACTTCCATGACGATAAATCGCGCGTCACAGAAGTGCTTTCATCAAGGGTGACCGACACGTGGCATCCACCCTAACGGAATGGCGTTAAGCTATCGGGTCGGGTTTTGGATCCGATAACCCGTTAACAGCCCCGACCAATGGGAAATTTCCACGTGTAAAATTCTTATTGGACGGACGAAACACGTGTCAGCTCGTCAGTGGGTCAGATAGGCGCCTATGATACGTCGACACGTGGCACGGCCCAACAGAGGCCCATTCCTATGAAAAGGCCGGCCCGTTTGACTTGGTCAAAAGGTGACGGGCCGGGCCATGGAAAGCCAGTTAATGGCATGTTCGCATATAGCCCATTTACAGCCCGCTAACCCAAGGCCCGTTACGCCCTATCCGAATTAGGCCCAGTAGCGTCATCTAGGCCATCCAATATTATTCCAGCCCGTTTTCACTTCTGGCCCATGTATGGCCCATGACATCTTTCGGCCCATATGAGGCCCTATGTAACTCTTGGCCTATTAACGTCCCGTGGTGAAACTGGCCCGTAATGAACAGTGTATCACTTTACACCCATTAACGGCCCGTGGTGAAACTGGCCTGTATTGAACAGTGTATCACTTTATACCCATTAACGGCCCGTTATTCCGTTGGGCCGTTTCCAGCCCATGTTATCTTTCGGCCTTCTCAGAGCCCATTTATTCTTGGGCTCATTTCCAGCATTCATTTACTTATGGCCCGTTACTATCATTTTCTGCTTGTGGGCCAAATTCAACCCTTGGTTACAGTCGGCCCGTTTGTGGTACATTAATACGTTGGGCCATTTTCATAGTGTCATCAAATACGGCCTATTAACGATGGCCCGTTACGGTCGGCCCATGAACGGACGATTCCAACTCTAGCCCGTTTACGGCCATAATGCGGCCTGTTATTGGCCCATGTTTGGCCAATCGATCATACGGCCCGTATAAGGCCCATTGATGATACGGCCTGTAGAAGGCCCATTGTTTCTACGGCCCGTAGAAGGCCTACTGTTTCTACGGCCCGTAGAAGGCCCACTGTTTCTACGGCCCGTAGGAGGCCCAGTGTCACTACAGTAAATATTAGCCCATGGTTATTGTGGCCTAGTTTTAAAAAAATAGGTTATTGCAGCCACTAGTTAACCGCGGAAAAAGAACTGCAATGACTACAAGCAAACAAATAAACAAGACAACAAGGAAATAAATAAGCAAGCAACTAACGCTAGGCTATCACGGCTATTACACATATTACATCCACTGGGCATCAAAGTTCGCCACCAGTGCAAATATAGGGAACAAAGCAGCATATCATATACACTGGCCATCAAAATTGGCCACCAGTGCAAATAAATGCGGTAGCAAAACAAGAGCATAACTGAAACAACTTCAGAAGAGCTCAAGAAATGTTATCCTGGGTATCCACCATGCTGGCAATAACCTTAGCAAGCTGATTAGCTTTGTCCTGTTTGGCGCTAAAATCCTCCAACGCTTGCTGTTGCACTAGAAAGTATGCATCTGAATGCTCCAGGGACTTCCGCAGTCCTTCCGCTTCTTGTTGCAGCACAACTGATCGATGTCTTTCAGCTTGTAGTTGAGACTCAAGAAACCGAACTAATTCAGACAGTGAGTTTGAATAGCTTGTGCAAGCGGTAGTGGCCAGTAACTCCAATACTAAACCAAGACAGGATGTGTCATTATCCTGAACCTTATCTGCATTACTTCCTTTACCGTTGCTTAATAAGGCACTCTTCCCCAATATTCTGTTAGCATTCTAAAAGAAGAAACAAGCAGACACATAACAAGTTTAGCATGTACTAGTATATGAAACTCATTTCGGTGAACCAGTTCATTAGTAAGGTGGATAGGATTAAACTACCAAGTCTTCTATTGCCAAGTACTAGTACATAATAAAAGCATCAAACAAACATATATGTATGTCCTATGGTAGCAATGAAATCTTAAATTAGAACAATTGTTCTTCAGGTTTAGGCACTTGTTCTACATGAACAGAGTATAGTAAGACGCAAGAATATAATACTTAAAAATAGAAAAGGAGCTCATAGACCTTACCACATTCTTGGTTCGGGACCAGTACAGAACAAGGCATTCCCAGTCATCATCCAGTAAATGTGTCTCAGGAGAACGTAAGGGAATTTGATGAGTTTGTTTGCCGGTGAAGTACATTTTCTTCGGGTAATTCCGATACTGCCACCAAGCATTCTTGAAGATAGTAGAGGTATTAGCACAGGTTACCTCATCCTGAGTTTCCAAATCGGTCCTTCTCTATAGAGAAAAATGGGAAAATTTGTTGTATTATAACCATCATGGAGGTAGGATGTATGGGACGAAGCAAAGTAATTGCCATGAATAACATTACTTACACATAACTCCTAGACAAACACCTGCAACTGGCATTTTCCTTCATCTTCAGTATAATATTTCCAAGATGGGAAGATACACACATACGATTTAACAACATCAAATGCGATAGATGCTAAACTACGACTAGTTGGTTGTGCTTCCTCCACAGGAATAGGCGTACTAACTGGTGGAGTTGGGGTTCGCCGTGATAGTACTGGCCCTATGGGCACTGGAGCTGCCTTACTAACTGCTCTTGTTTGGGAGCTCTGTGGTGGAGATGGTGCTGTGTCAACAGGAACTGGGTTACTATCGGCTGGGCACTACTAGGGAAAACCTTATACACAGAAATTTAGCAATAGCGCGGGTTAAAAAATGTGCTAGTTCTAGATAGCAATAGCGGTTCAGAATAAACCGCGCTGCAGATACGATCCTAGCAGTAGCGCGTGTGCCCGTAAAAGCGCTACTTCTAATATTCCCATTGCTGGAACGATGGGCTACGCATAGCAGTAGCGGCCTTGCAGGAAGCGTGCTACCGCTAGGGCATGAGTAGCAGCGCGTTTCCCTGTAACAGCGCTACTGCTAATGGAAATAAAATAAAATGAAAAACAAATAGAAAAGTAAACGAAAATGAAAGAAACAGAAAAAGGAGAAAGAAAAAAAATAAAATGTAAAGCAAAATAAATGAAAAGGCGAAAAAACAGAGAAAGGCTTAGCTGTAACGTGTGTTAGTAAGAGGCGCTGTAGCTAACGCAGCTGCAGCGCGTTTCTAGGACCCCCGCTATAGAAACAGAAAAGGAAATAAAAAAGAGAGAAAATTACATATGTATAGCAGTAGTGCATTTTGGAAAAAGCGCTATAGCTACCTTAGCTATAGCGTGTTCTGCGAAACGCACTACCGCTAGTTTTGACTTAACCAAAAAACCATTCCCCCCCGGCCACCACTTGCGCCCCAAATCTCTCGACCGACCCCACCGCCGTCTCCCCGATTCACCGTCGCCCCACTTCGCCGCCGTCTCCTGCAGACGTCGACGCCCCCGGAGCCACCAGAGTCATGCGCCGTTGACGCCACCGGAGCCGCCCCCAACGCCACGGAGCCGCGCGGCCTCATCAACGCCACCGGAGCCGCCGTCGACGCCACCGGATCCTCCCTCGCCACAACTGCCTCCCTCACCGTCACCGGAGACGCCCCTGCCTCCCTCGCCACCACTGCCTCCCTCGCCACCACCGGAGCCATCCTCTATAAGCCCCACCCCTCCTCTCTCTCTCATGCATAGGTTAGCTAGTTTAATTATGTTAATTATCTAGGTTAGGGCAAAATTTTAGTTAGGGCTTTGACAGAGAAGTAGTTAGGTTAACTAGTTTAATTAGGTTAATTACCTAGGTTAGTGCAAAATTTTAGTTAGGGCTTTGACAGAAACTAGTCAGGTTAACTAGTTTAATTAGGTTAATTATCTAGGTTATTTAGGCAAGTTTTATTTTAAAGATGATCCCTTCCTAGACTTTTATTGTTGATTATATCTTTTCATTGAAGTGCTCATGTTGTTTGTGCCCAAGTGGCTTTGTTGTTTGAATGAAGCTGAGTGGCCTATATATGTTTTGCCGGAATGTTGATTCATTTCCGTTCTGGCAAATTTCAGGTTCTCGATTTGTCCACTTTTTAGCAAAGGTCATGCCGAAATTTTCCGTGAATTTCGGCATGACTTGTGCTACAAACTAGGACATATCGAGTGCCCGGGATTTGCCGCACCAGGAAGGAGTCAACGTTCCTACAAAACATAGGCCTTTTGTATGTCATTATTCATTTTATTAGGTCTAGAATTAATTTACTAGATTTAATCGTAGGAAACATGGCTAGCAACGATGAAGGACAGGGTTCTGGTGATTGTGACGACGTCTACTGGGCGGCAGACGAAATTTTTAGCCTTGCAGACGATCAACCGGTGGCATCAGGGACTGAGACTGACACGCAGACAGGTGCTGAGACTAAGACCGGCGCTGAGACTCAGACCGGCATCGAGACCGGCGCTGAGACTGAGACCGATGCTGAGACTGAGACCGGCGCTGAGACTCAGACCGGCATCAAGACCGGCACTGCCTCGGGGAGAGGAGCCGGTGTAGAACAGAAAGCAAAGAGGCAACAGCCTCCTAAAAAACTCAAGACTACTAGACTGGTGGTCACGGAGGTGGACGACGGCAATTTTGAGCCAAAGGCGCCCGAGGAAGCGCGTCGATGCTACGGCAATCAAATAGGCAGCATCGTACGGACAACCGCCACCATCAACGATGAGAACCTACCAAAGATAGAAAATATGAGGAGCTCCCTCCTAAATAAGTTTCACCAGATATTCTTGTTCCCGGGCCGGAATGAGAAGGATTATGAAGATCCAGATGAGGACCGGCAATGAAGAAAATAAACAAACATGCCACGACCAAGTTTAGCAACGTGTTGGCCGCCTGGAAAAATCGAGTGAAAGCAAAGATCATCGACAAGAAGGAACCCTACTCCGAGATTGTAAAGGATAATCCGACAATCACGGAAGAGCAGTTTCAAATATTCAAGGAGGCTTGCGAGGCCGAAGCTGCCAAAAAAAGTCTTAGTACATGAAGGGCCTTCAAGAGAGGAACATTGGGAGCCACCACCTCGGAAGCCGTAGTTACGGCGGAAAGAGGTCCAAATGGTCCAAGGAGGACGCGGAAGCCGCGAGTCTTAGCATCCCAGACCCCTTGGCGGATTTCACCGTCCCGCAGGAGCGTGACGTCCTCAGGGCTCGGCACTGTTGCGACCTAGTGAACAAGGTTTACGAGACAACACCGGTCATTACGGAGTTCATGAGACTGCTGGTAATTTTAGTTTCTAATCAATTTGACTGCACATGTTAGTCATATTTGTAAACGATCCTTGTGCCTTTTGCAGAGAGAGCAGCACCGGATTGCGGCCGAAAGCGACTCGCCGTCTGAGGCATTGGCGAGGCCCAAGTGGGACACTCCATTCAACCGGGCGTTGAACATATTGAAACGACAACCGGTGGATACTCGACCATCATATGGACGCGTGCACGGTGTCGGAGACGGCACCACGTGGAAGAAGTACTACCGTGGGACCACGGAGGAGAGAAAGGAAAGACGGAGGTTAACTGAAGAAAACATCGACAAGAAGGTTGAGATTCTGGTTGAGAAGAAATCATCTCAAACAGTCGCAATAGCGGTAGCTGCCGCAAAATAGGTGGTTGCAGATTTGTCTACTTGGTGACGGGCGTTATCACTTGGACAAGGCAAAATCCAGAAAAAGTGCAGAGGACTTTCCCCTTGCCGACTTCTTGGGAAGCAGCTCGACTAGCGTTGCACCAGCACCTGCTCCCGCACCAGCTCCCGCACCGGCTCCCGCATCGGCTCCCACACCGGACGTGCTCGGTGGTGCTTCATCTTTGGCTGAGCTCGACGCCCTCACGGTAGCTGTCACACCGCCCCCCTTCAATATAAATGTATAATCTCCCGTTTTCGTTGCCTTTCGGATGTCTCACGTCGCAGACTTTTCTTTGCCGGCCGACGAAACCCCATGCACCATATTGTACACCATCGGTGACCAGAAGGTGGACGTGGGGAAGGCGACGATAATGAAGCCGAAGGAACCATTGTTCCACAGCCGGCCGATCCCCCTGAACGTCTTCAAGGTTTCTGTGGCCAGTGTCAAACCGGGCCATGAGAATTGGCTGTTGTGGCCAAAGAGTCTGCTTCGTCTGGAGGCGGCTGGGAGCACACCCACAAGCACGCAAGCTGAGCAAGGTATGAACATCAACACCCCACCTACCCAATTAGCATCGGGTGTCGGGTTGGGTGATAGCGGACGGGGTAAGGAGGAGGCTCCATTAGTCGCTGATGACGTCGCCTTGGATGAAGATGAGGACGACGATGGCGCTGAACAGTATGTCTATACTGGCGCCTCCTCAAAGTTTGAGCGTCATGAGTCGGTGCCTGAATTGCCGTCTCAACGTATTATGGATGACCTTCCGGTAGTAAAGAAGTCTAGGAAGAGAGCGAGGAAAGGCAAAAAAGCTGATTCTATGATCCAGCCGCCTCAGCAGCCTCAGCTTCAGGACCGTATAGATATCCCCGATGCGGATAAATGGCATATCCCCGGTCAACCAATCCTACCTGCAACAGCACTACGGGACAAATTCGGGGATCTAAGGAGACTTCATGACGATGTGCTGCGGGTAGAGAAAGGCCTCATCGCCTCGAAAGATCCAGGATACCCACTCTACGTGGCTAATGTTCCGCGGAAAATGTCGTATGTCGATAGCTTCCCCGCGGATAAGTTCTTCCTCCGATTCGGTTACATATTCGACATGTTTCACGTGAAGAAGCTGGATTTTACGTTTGTCCACCTTTATGCCTTGCACATGAACTACATCATCGGGGTTGAGCAGATATCTAATATCTGTGTCGCTGACCCGTACTACATGCACGAGGGCTTCTTGGGAGTCTGCGCAAAGCACCATGAATACGCGAGGGATTACATCGTCACTTTCATGCTCGCCAATAAGGACAAGGAGGCGATTCTCGTGCCTTATCATCCCGTGTAAGTCATCCGCGCTGCTATCCTTCCTTAGATTTCAATCATTCATTTGCATGGTGGAGGCTAATTAATTTGATGTGTACTTATTTCGCGCAGCGGCGGGCGCGCCGTCCTCATCATCCTCTACCCCCGATTCTCCCACGTTCTTTACTTGGACTTGTTAAAGAACATTCACAAAAAGGATTACACCCACATCAAGGATGTTCTCGACAGTGCTATGTTTTACTACCAAGCAAGGGGTGGAGAGGTTAGGGACAAGAAGACAAGGGGCGGCAGGGCCGCCTTCGGCCATAAGACCGACTTCTGCTGCATCCAGCAACCGAACGATTCTCTTAATGATGGATTCTATGTCCTACACCACATGCTGGAGTACAGACGGGATCACCAGAACCTTCGCATGTCACCTAGATCCGGCGATGCCCATATTCTGCAATGGGCAAAGGACATAGGAGATATCGAGGATCATTGACTTCGAGCTGAGTTCTATAACATCCAACGCGAACTTGCCCAAATTATCATGAAGGAGGTCGTCGGAAAAACAGGGATGTTCTACGGAGAAGGACAAATGTCGTGGGAAGACGTCCGAACATGGATAGCCTCTCAGCGTCTCGACATGAAGCCTTTCACTAAGCTCAAGGACTATCTCCCTGACTTGGATGGATGGAACGACATGTTAGAGTGATTGTCGATATATCACAATGTGTCCGTTTAGCCCATACTTTCTATATGACAAAACTTTGACTTATGCACGGTGAAACTTTATTTGTGATGTAATTAAACCGTCCTCCTCCTCGACTAGCAAAAATCACTCTAGTTAGGGAATTTTGGGGTACGATGAACTTTGTTATTTATGCTTATGATATGTTGTTTCTATTTTTGCCAAGTCTGTCTCTTTCTGTTGCTCAACTATATATGTTGTATATCATCGACTCATGTGACGATGCAGGTGCATAGATCATAGATGGCGAAGAAGTGCTACGCTAGGAGTATATATACGACAAGCGGCCGGAGTGTCAGGCCCAGGTGTACCGGTTTCCGATTTCCGAGCGACAGGCAGTAGTTAGTTTAGGTTCACGCTAATGCGAGAGAGGGATACGAACTCATGTACTCAAAGTGATAGCTCTTCTCGCGTATATCATTGTTTAGATGGATGACGATGTATTTGCAAGTAATCGAGACTTGTATTACTATTTTCGAGATGCTGACGAGAGACCACTTTGTGTTAGATGATGATTATGATGAGACTATTTGTATGTATATGCTATGATTACATCTGTGGTCTTGTCACGACCAGTTTTCCGAGTATAAATTTCCAGAAAAAGACCGTCGTGCTCATCAGCCCCAGGATTACTGTTAGCTGATGAGGCTCCAACTTGATACAGAAATTCCAAGCAAATACAAAATATGTAGTAGAAGACCGTTCTGGTCTGTGAGTACAACAAAAGGTTTCTAGTGGTTGATGGCGGAAGCGGGTTGTGAAACATCAGTGTCTATGGGACTCCATTTCCCAACAGGAACAACTGACCAGGTTAACTCCTATCTTCGCGAGGCTGCTATCTCCATTGTGTGGGTTCCGAGGCTTTCAACATGGTCGCTCCTTTCCGCGCAAGAAATCTGGCCAAGACAATAGCCAGGGACAAGCCAGTGAGTACTTTGAATGTACTCGCAAACATTATGAACACAGGTATAATATAACAATGATGTGCTGAAAATATTTTATGCTCATGACGTCAGTTAAAAATAGTAAATAAAATTCTGATGCGTGCAGGCGGTTATTTATAAAAATGCTATAACATAGTAGTATTAAAATTTATTAAATAAAAAAAAACAAGCAATGCCACCGTCGGGCGTCTTAGCGACACCACATAAAGGGCTTTAAAAGAAACAATCATAGTGAATATCCCGGAGGTAGAACCATCCCAGAGATACTCGATAATAACAATAATATCACTGGTTAGTCAACAATAATAATAATCATAGTTATCACAAGTCACAAGTAGTAATTCCGGTTCTGGTTAACAGTTTCACCTCCGAAGACCGACACTAAGACCGACACTTGACCCATCCCAGACTGTAATCCTTAACCATGGACACGGCTATTCGAATAGGTTTATTCTCTGCAGAGGGTGTACTCTTTACCCACGAGTAACGGATTTCTTTAGTCCATCGGGACTAATTCCGTCTACGGTCTTTTTGTTGAAAACACACCTAACTTGCACACACCAACTTAACTCACACGTGTCTGGAATCACCCACAACACCTGTCAAGCAAACTCTAAGTGGGGAGGCTACAACCTCGCGTAGCATGGGATCAAATTTATATCGCGCGCTCTAAGGGGTGGCCTCCCCTCTCGGTCCCAACCAGAAACACCCATGCCCCCGGACCAGGTGGCCTGCCTACCAGCTACAACCGGTATCTTCCACCATGGCCTCTCTGTACGGTGTGTGCTAGAAAGAGGTTGACAACTTACTGAACCGTACTCTACTTGCTGTAGAGATGAGTGGTAGTACGAAACAAGTATGGGGGTTACTGGAACAAGACTCGATCTACGGTCGACTCAGGAGGTTTAAGTATTCCCTGCATGATTAGTATAACGAATATATTTCATCCAACAGAGTCACCGCTCATATCACCTTACCATGCCATACCAGACATAACCGTCCCGACAGAGACCGGCGACAAACTCATGCCTATCCAAGGCAGAGGTTTTCCCGGGTTCCTGCCGGTATGCATGCAAGGCACATGAGGGTGATTATCATCACAAGTGTGTTCATTTCCAACAGCATGGAAATCACTAATATGCACTCATGCATATGATCATACTACATGAAATAACAAGTCCTTCGAAATGCGGTGGTGTTATAAATGTATCAACGATCACACCAAAAATAATATGCCGGGATTCAGAATGCTTGCCTTCAATGTGTGGAAAGGCAGGGTGCCCTCCAAAACTTGAAACATTTCTCCTCTCTTCAAAAATCCTATTTTAGCAATATAAAAGAATTAACACACAAAATAAAAACAGCACCAAAAGTTGTTCTGAAATTTTTTCAAATAAATCTTAAAATAAACTAGGTGAAATTTGAGAGAGGTAGGAAAAAGAATCATTTCATTTGAAGTTGTATTTAAAAAGATATAACCAGTCAAAGTTTTCGTCAAATTCTGTTTTTAAAAATAAAACAAAAGAAAACGTTTCAGCCACGAATACGCTTTCTAAGTAGGGGTTACGTACTTGGGGTTTTACGCTATCACTTAACACGCGTGGCGGCGGAGTGGGTCACTGACAGTGGGTCCACGGGGCCCACTAGTCAGGTTTGACTAGTCTTTCTCCCTCTCCTTCCTCTATCCCGAGCGGAGGCGGAGCTCCGGCGATCGTCGCCGGTGACTGGCGGCTCCTCGCGGGGCCCCAAGGGCGGGGATGGATCCGCCACTCCAGGGCGGTCATCCCGGTGGTCGTCAGGTAGGTGGGGATGGAGGGAGTTGCCGGCGGCGAGCTTCGCGGCGGAGGAGGCTTCGGTGGCAGAGTGGTTTTGGGACGAATGTGGTTCCTGATCAAAATCGAGTAGGGGGTTGGGTTCCTGGAAGGAAGGAGGTGTTCTTGGTGAAGAGAAATGGGAGGGAGAGGCCCTGGTGGCGCTGGAAGAGCTGGGGCCATGGCGGCGGTCGCTGCTGCCGGAGGTGGGGAAGATGACCTCCCCGGGTCGATTGGCTGCCCCAAGGGGTCCTAGGGGATGGCTTAAGAGTTGCCTACATGCTCGGAAGGTTTCGGGGCGTCCTTTTATAGCGCGATGAGGTTGGTTCCGCGGCGGTGGATAAGGCGGCCAGCGAACCGTCGTTCTGTAGCTGCAGGGGAACGTGGCGGCGACAAGAGCTAGGCGACACCCTTGTGGATGAGCTTGAGCTGTTCAAGGGGCCAGGTGGCGAGCCGGGGTGGCTTGGGCGGCGCTGAACGGCGCAGGGCTGTCGGCCGACGCCGGCGTGCCGCCATAAGTGCTCTGGCGGTGGCGCTGTAGGGCGCCAGGGCGGGCTGTCGTGTTGTGGCGAGGCGGGGAGTGCGTGGCGAGGTTCTGCAATGTGGGCCAAGACAGGGGTGCGACGCGGCGGCTCGTGTGCGCGGCTGCAATTTGCGCACTCTGGGCGCGCCCAGCGCACGCACACCAGATGCTCGGCGAAATGCCATGGCACTCTAGAGCGCTTGGTTGGAGGTGGGAGTTAGCAGGTCTAGGCTATGGCTTGCAAGGAGATCAATGGACAAGCTTAAGGGGTCAGAGGATCAGGTTCACACTGCTAACTAAAATCCATGCCAAATCTAACCATGCACTCCAGGTGTTTGACAAAATGCCACAGGCACTTAGGCAAGTCTTGGAGTGGTCAAAAACTCCAGATCAGTGTCTCCTTAGATGCAAGAGAGAGTGGTGAGGTTATTTGGACAAAAGGGGAAACTTGCTAGTGCAAGTTTTGCAAAACTACATTTCTGGACAGGAAATAAATGACATTATTTCATGAACCAAAATTAATCCAATGGGTGCATGCTCCTGGATTTAAGGGTTTGGTAGGGCTGTCTACAAGTAGGAGAAAACACAAGATCTTTGGAGCAAAATTAAATAGGGTTGCAGTAGAAATCACAAGGCTGGACCAGAATGAAAAAGAGGATGATTCACTCAATTTTTTCAAAGAACATAAATAGGTTTTTGCACAAAGTGGAATAATAGGCTCCTACTGACCTCCCCTAATTTTGGTAGAAGTTTTAAAGAAATATTTAAATAGGTTGTAGTGTAAAATTGCCCACTGGACCAGATTTGAAAACTTGGTGTAGAACTCAAAATATCCAATGAATGAAATATATTATTGCACAAAAGTGATTTAGAGACATCACATGATATCTCCAAATTTTGGTGAAATTTTTAGTTAAATACATCAAATGGTTGTAGTTCAAAAAGAGCTCCAAATTTTAAAACAAGTCATTTAATGAATAAAGCTCAGGGTGAAATAATTTTATAAATAAATCTCCTGATTGAGAGATGTTTTTTTTAAATGAGAGGGAAAATAAGTCCAATATGTTTTGGAAGGATCCACTTGGGAAAAACTCCTTAATATTAAAATAAAAGTTTTGAAATCAACAGGGATATTCTTGTAGACAAAAATTTTAAACTCTTGGCAAAATTTTAATAACAAAAACCTGGTTAAATTTTTGGGGTGTTACAGGTCTCGCAGGCATTTGTATGTGTATCACGATGACATTTGTATGTGCTAAAGATTCTTCTATAAAGCCTATTCAAATACAAAACAAATACGCCGAAAAAAACAAAAAACTACTAAAATTAGCAGTAGCGAGTGGAGAAAAGTTAGCAGCAGTGCGGTAGTAGCAGTAGCGCGCACGGAAGAAGCGCGCTATAGCTATTAGCACCAGCGAGCTTCCACTAAGTGCGCTACTGCTACACTTGTGTAGCAGTAGCGCTGTTGAGCATGTGCTACTGCTATGTGTTAGCTGTAGCGCCTTATTAGTAGCGCCGGTCCACGCGCTACTGATACACCTAAAACCCGCGTTGCTGCTAGCCTTTTCCCTGGTAGTGGGGGTTGGGGTTAGATTGGGTGAAGTTGGTTCTCTGTCCATCGTAGTAGGGGTACAATCTGCGAGAGTTTGGGTTATGTGTGGTAGGGCTGGTTCTTGTGCATGTACAACCGGGGTGCTATCTCCACCAATAGGTAGCACTGTTTTATTTGAAGACCGTGTTTTTAGTCCGCTAGATACTGGCATCAGCTGCTCCAATTCAAATGGCTGATAAACAGGAAACGTAGTTGAATGTACAGACATTGTATGAGAGAAAAATGCAATAGATAGTGTGGAAAAAAGAGGGCATGAAATAGTTGACATGTATATTGTTTAACTAAAACGGATAGCATGACATAATTTCATATATATGATGTCTATCTAAACTGGATAGCATAGCATAACATAATTCAAAGATATGATGAATAACTAAACAGGATCGCATGACATAATTCACCTACATGTTATCTAAGTAATCAGGATCGCATCATTTAATTCACATATGTGATTTATATGCTAAACAGAGGGCATTCGATATGATGTCTGAACTAAGAACATGGTGCTGAATATTGTGTATATGATGTCTAAACGATGCAATGCAAGACACCGTATGCATGATATGAGTAGTATAGCCATGCCAAGTTAGAGCATACACCTCAGTGGGGGAATAGGACTGGTCATCTGTCTCTGAATCCATCTCTGAGGAGCTATCGGGACCCAACAAGAGATCTGCTTCGACAGGTAGCATTGTCTGCTCTGAAGGCCTTGTTTTCACTCCAGATTTTTCCATCTCCCACCCAAATGGCTGATTCATAGGAAGAGTAGTTTAATGTACAAACATTATCGACAAATGGAAATGTAATGAAGAAAAGGATGGGCAAGATATCATTCAAATATATGATGCCTGGTTAAACAGGATGGCATTGCACATTTCACATATATTATGGCTGGCTAAAAGACATGAGACTGCATAATTCCCATATATGATATAGAAACTAAACAGGTGGCATTACAGAACAAGTCTAAACTAAGCAAATGACATATATGATGTCAAAAGTAGGCACTGCAAGGCAACATATGCATGATATGACTAACATCATCATGCCAAGGTAGAGCAAACACCTTGTGGGGTAAATAGGAGTAGTCAGCGGTGTCCGAATCCGCCTCAGAACAGATATCTTCCTCTGGATTACAATCTGGAGAGGGGTGGGGAGGGTTTGCCATTGAACCCACCATGGAGCAATGTCTGCATGACATTGTATTGCCACGCAAAACTCTTCTCTTTTTCTCTACATGTTCAGCATGACTGTGTACAATATCTGACATGCATACAAAAAAAATATGGTGAGATTATGTAAGGAGAGCATGCAGAAATTTAGAGTGATGGTAACAACTAGTGGATTGATGTTTTTCCGTTGAACCAAAATATCCCTAATGGATCGACGTGAATGTATAGTAATAAGTGATGCAACAAGTGTACAACCTCTTTGCCGTAGCCGAGTCGACCTCAGCATCATTGGGTTGGTCGCTGAAGCAGTTGAGGCAGAGGTGGCTGTCGGAGGTGTGGAGGAAGATCTGAGGAATCTGTAGACGGCGTCCAGGGCACTGCTTTGTTGTGACGGATCGTTCTGTCGTTGGAGCAACTCCGGTGAGCCGTAAGACGTCAAGGCTGAAGCAGCATAAGACAGACATCATCAATCTCAAGTGGGATTCTAATAGCATCTCCAATAGATGATGTAAAATGGATGTAAAATTAACATCACCAAAAACCACCTGACTACAACAGATGAGGTAAAAACTGTTGACTCTGAACTTAACTGTCGAAACTGAAATTTATTGTTGAATCGGAATGCTACTGTCGAAACTGAACACAATGGTAGCAGAGAGGCACTTGACATGTAGTTTAGGGAGGGCCTGCAGTTCATCTTCAACCTACAACCCCCTGAGCCGCCAGCCACCACCGGCCGAACCACCGGCCCCAGCGCCGCCTCGCCGCGCCGAAACAACTCACCACCGCCGCCCCGGCCAGCCCTCTAGGACCCCGCCCCCACCCTGAACCCTAAGATAGATAGTGGGGTACCTCTCCGGCGAGCCCCCGTCCCCGCTGCGGGTGGTTCTTCCTTAACTTCGGCGAGCCCCCCCCCCCCCCAAGCCCTAAAAATCGACTGACCCAAAAGTCGATTCAGTCGACTGAAGTGTGGCTTAATCGGAGCAGAGCAGCAGCATGAGCGAGGGGGAGAACAGCAGCAGCAACAGCTGGGCGAGCGAGCGATCGAGCAAGAGCCGGAGCAGCAGCAGCAGATCCGGCTGGTATGGACGCCGCCGCCGAAGGGGCCTCTCACTGGGGGAGAGCCGCCGTGGAGATGTCGCCCGCGGCGCCGGCTTCAAGGTAGCCGCTCGATGGGGGTGCGGGATGAAGCAATGTCGGCGCCGGGTGGTCGAGTTAAGGAGAAGGTGCGATGCGATGAGTGTACAACCTCTTTGGTGGCGCCGAGTAGGCCTCGGCTTCGTCCGAGGAGTCGATGAGGATGTTGCGGTTCTGGTGGAGCAGGTTAAGGCGGCGCTGTGGGGATGGAGCAGCCGCGATAAATGACGCGATCGTCGGAGCAGCTCCTTGGAGGTGGAGGACGGGGCGGCTGAACCGGCGGGACGGCGATATGGACGATGGATCCTCGACCCGGGAGGTGGATGAGGGACGTCGAGCTGTTGCGCTGGACGACGTTGTCGGGGAAGAGGCTCCGGCTGGGCAGTGGTGACATGGCGGACAGAGGGGGGTGGGGTTTTGCGGATGGAGCGGAGAGGTTATGGCGGCCTGGGATTTCGAATGGCGAAAAGGGGGCGATGGGAGGGGCTGAAGCATGACTTAGGAACACGCTTGTCCAAAATGTAGGGTGTGTTACAAAAGTATGCCCCACCGATTTGAACTAGCAGCCCTTTCGGCTCAGGGTTAGAAGGGGGATTCCGCGTGTCGGGATTTGGTAGCTGGAGGGAGTTTTCGCGTGCGTTGTAATTTCGGGATAGCAAGGCGCGGGTTGTGAAGGCGCCAGTTTTGGGAACACGATATCTGAATTTTCGGGATATAACAAGACGCGGGTTGAATTTTAGGGACAAGCCTAACATGTAGTAATATTGTACTTGTACGTACCAAATAAATTCGCATTTCCCTCAACCAAAAAGAAAACGAAAAAAATAAAACTATTCACACCACACAAAGAGAGAGTCTTGCCCCGTTTTACTATACAAATGCTATTCAAAGCTACTCCCTCCTTCCATCTATATAGGGCCTAATGCGTTTTTTGATGGTAACTTTGACCAAATATTAGAGCAATGATATATGGCATGCAACTTACACAAAGCACACCGTTAAATTCGCCTGTGAAAGGTTCTTTCAATGATATAATTTTCACATTGTGCATGTCATGTACTATTAATCTTGTCAATAGTCAAAGGCGGTCTTAAAAATCTTATTATGCCCTATATAGATGGAAGAAGGGAGTATGAATCCATGTTATGTCCGATTAAATTTTTTCGCTTGCTGTATAATGCATGTAACCTACTCATACCAACATTTTAGTGCATTCCAAATGTCTATACTACCGCTGCAATTCGAACTAAATTTGAATTCGTTTCTCTATTTCAATAAGAATCTACAATCATCATTGTTGCCAACTTCAACCATCATAGTTTCCTTGCTATCCACCAGATATAAATCAGACGGCCTATAATGCAGGATGGCAGGCACACCATCATCAACAACTCTGTTTTTTTTATAAGAGTAGAGATAAAACATATTAAATGTAGTATACCATGTTCATAACCACACCATGTGTATCACCGTTATATATATTCACACATCCGTCGGTTTGAAACACTATGATAAATTCTTCAAATATCCGAATTCGCTTTTTATAATGAAGTATATATGATCTCTATTCGTCTTTTACACCCACACAACCCTCTTATCTTTGTAGCTAGCGCTAACTTTCTCTTGTGCATGCACACGCCCGCATCCCTCTCACCCTCCCTCAGCATTCTCTAGCTCCATCGCGCAAATTCGTCTTTTCACTTCAGGTCATTCACCCATGGTGTGTGTAGGCCCCCCAGCTCCTTCTTTACGGCACACATCGATTGATATGCCTCTCTAGCCAGGTGTGCCTAGCACAAACACAAGCTTCCCCTCTTCTCTTGTCACTGTCCATGCCTCACACCCACCACTCTTTTCATCGTTCTCGTACTCGCACACTCCTCCCCCTCGATATAGTATGCCTCTCATACCACCTCCTACATGCGTCCCTCTCTCTCTCTATCCTTCTCCTTGTGCCTCATTTGCTTCTAACACACACATGCATGTATACCGATCAATCTCCCAACATATACCTAGATCGACTTTAACTACCCCCCATCGATCGACGTACCTCACAAGTTATGTCTCTCCTTTATCTTACAAAGGGCGATTGATCTTCCTATGTAGTTACGTCTTCTTACCACAGCCACATCGTCCCCCCTCATCATTCGTGCATGCCTCCTGACCTGTCTCTCACACGCACGTGCACAGACAACAAGCAGACATCTCCTCTCTTATTGATATTGCGGGCGTGCCCTCCGTTTGTCTAGCAAGCCTATACCACCATTTGTTAGAAGCAACTCCACTACCACCCCCTCCAACACTCTAGCTCTGTCTCTCTCCCAACCTTATTCATCTCCTACACATATGCATGGATGCTGATCAATCTCCCTTAAGTCATGAGGCATATCGATCTCCTTAATACATGAGGTAGGCCTCTCTCCTCCTCCACACATATACCAGCCATTGTACCTCTATAGTTAATTGGGCGTCCCTCTTCCCCCACCACACACCGATAGTCGAGCGCTGCAGGTAGGTATCCATGCCACAGAGACAAACTGCACATGTCCCATCTCACGTTCCAGTAGGCCAGCCACTCTATATCTTTGACGTGGGCACACACAAATTCGATGGCACTCTTTATCGATCGCGCGCGCACACACACACACACAAATCATCGGACACCTCAAGCCGATGATACCTCCACTCTCTTCTCGTGGATCGCCCCCTCTATATATATGTTATATCCAGGACTCTATTTCACACACATTGCATATGGTAATTTTTTTGATTGACCCCCCCCCCCACAAAAAAAACTCTCAAGAACCCACACACTATATCTCTCTAGGTTTGTATCTCTCTCACACAACCCCACGTAGGTGGTGTACGTATACAAGAAGAGAATAGGTGCACCGTGCACGTACTCACGCTTCGTGCCCAGCCACACCCGCGCGGGTACACGGTGGAGCTCATTTCTCTTCAGAAGCTAAATTTGTTTTTGAAACAACAAGTGGCCAGAGACTCGAAAACTTATTTTCCCATTAGTGACTTGTCAGGGCGGTGGATTTTAGTTTGTAGGATAATGTTGCATCCACCTAAAGTAACAAAATTTCTTACGTAAACTTCCTAGTAATTCCCTCTTCATAGGTGCAGCATTACTCCTAACATTTGTAATATCAGTTTGAAACTTGTAATATTGCCGTGTCCTATTCCTGCGTTTTCAAAATCCTGCGAATCAAACAGGTCATGAGTTGGTGATGATGTTGTGCCTCCCATCTTTCACCAATAGCCATCGGATCTAGATCTGACGCAAACAAACCAAGCTTCTCCATTTTTGCAAAAAGATGCCCGCACTTGTTCCCTATTTACAAACAACTCCTTGTCTCTCATAATCTAGGAGTAGAAGGCCGTGGAAAAATCTGGCGCGATGGCCGCTGCCGGAGCCGTCCACCCCAAATCTTGGTGTTCCATGCAATGCACGGGCATCTACGCACGGGAAATTATGTCGAACAGGGATAGTTGTAAGCAGGCTAGCTCTATAGCCATGATTATAGTGACTGCAGATGGTGAGGCTGACTATGGTATGCCGAACACGGTGCCTATACTCAGGTGTCATCTCCGGCGCAGGGTCTTGTCACTTCACTGTGAGGAGCAGCACGTAATAATTTGACCAACATGTAGTATAGTGCTAGTACTCCTACTACTACATTGGTAGTACTACTACTAGTAATAGTAGCACCATCGTCTGGATTTAGGAGTACTACCACGTCCACTGACACCAAGGAACGTCTCCAGGTAGTATTGCTTGAGGCTGCCAGGGCGAGGGGTCGCTTGGACGATAGCTTCGTCTCCTTGTTCGACGAGGTCCTCGTCGGTTTCCTCAACAAGTTCACCGTCGTCAAGAAGCTTGCGGACGACTTTGACGTAAGCCTCCAGCCGCCGCGCCCAGGCTCTGCGATGCCCGCCACCCTCAACGGCCACTATGGTAACAACCTCTTCAACGCACTGGTGGCCCTGCGACTGCCCGCCGTCGCGCCAGAGAATGTCCACCTCGAGGTCGCGCTCGCCGCGCAGTGCCTGGCGTAGCAAGACACCATCGACATAATCACCCACGTCTACGCGCAAATCGTCCACAAGGACTACTACATGCAAGAGGAGGACGATAGGATGCTGGCCTTCTTGGAGCGCAGGGCAACCTTGGACGGCACTATTCAGAAGCACGTTGAGCTCGCCGCCAACACCGCTGCTCCTTACATGTCGGTTGGTGACCCGGCACACTAGGGCGTGAGGATGTCGTTGAATGTTGGTGGATCCGTATGTATTTTTATCTTTCCATCAAATCCATGTAGTAGTATATGATGCTACAATAATTATCTTGTCGGATAGCTGAGAAAACAGGAGGGAGAAGAGATGGCTGTAGCACGGACTCCAAGAAAATTGGTGTCGAATGGGACTCGTGTGGGTGGTGTGTGTCGTACTGCTAGACGTGAATGCTACTGAGTTATGGCCCATGCCAGCCCACTATATCGAGCCTATGGCCCTGTTTGGATACTCTAACACGGTTAGAGTTAGAGTTATTTTCTAACCCACTCTAACCCAAATAACCACCTCTCCACCGGGATAGTTGGGTTAGATGAAACTAACCCACTCTAACCCTCCCTGTTTGGATACTTTTGGGTTATTTGATCCTTCAACTAACCCAAACTAGATCTTACCCCATGATCCAAACAGGGCCATAGCGAGGTACTTAGAACAAATTTCATGCAGTCCGTGCTTAGCCCTCCTCTATCTCTCTTCTCAGCCAGCCAGTAGACGCGCGGAGCCCATCGTCTGTTTGCTCACATGTGGCCCCACATGTCAATGAAAACGCAAGAGGACCCATTGAACCTGCACATCTTTCACCTTGACATGCTGGTGATGAAAAACAAATCCAATAAAGATCTTCAATGGCCGCTTTTGGAATTACTCAAGAGTAGTAAGATTATATTTACAGTTTAACCCAAGATGCACATCTCATGGCTTCAACTACCACTCAATTTTCTTTCATGACACGACCTGGATGCTGGATGTCCCACGTGTCGGCAAAAGGAGGAAGAATCCGACCAAATCTTCGATTCTGCTATTGGATGAGATTAGTGCACTTGTTGATACTCCTACTAGAATAGAGGCTAGACATGAGACTAGATGCGAGGAAGCAACGCCTACTTCTTTACACTCGAAGAAGAAAGAAGCACGCAAGATCGAGCCTCCGCAGATCAACAATGAATGCATCAAGAAGGCACTAATCCAACTTACAGGAGTAGTAAAATGTATTCTTGTGGTTCTTGTTTTATTTGGTCTTGCTTTTCTAGTCAAAATTATCGTTGGAGTTCGTGCAAAATGGAGGTCCGTTTGGGGTCGTGCGTTGGAGTTGGCCTTACAAGTTGGACCACAGTTAAGGAAACCGACTATCGGCAAACCCCCACCTCGCCCGCCGCGCGATGGCTGAAGTTAGAGAAACGACGAGCTTGAAGAGATTGCTCTAGCACGGATTCCAAGAAATAATATGGTGTCAGATGGATGTCGTGGTGGTGGTGTGTGTCGTACTCCTGGACGTGAATGCTTGTCCTGGCCCATGCCACCCTACTACTCCTACTACTTACTCCTACTAGTATATAGTATACTAGTATCGAGGATTCGAGGTGCTGGTTATGTACAACGAACACATTAACATATGGCTACAGTAAAAACACTTGCCCGACGTGCGAAGCATGTGAAGCTAGTACAAATTTAGAGAAGCGACTCGAAAGCCATTCATAAATTTAGTAAGTTTATCATAGGCATATCATTTTATTACATACAACAGGTCATCAACCCACATCTGCAACGAGGATACATTATAAATACTAAAGTTTTCACCACAAAACAAATAACAAGCCATGAAATGAACTTCAACTCAACCATTCCGCGGCGTTGGAAATGCTTGCTTTGAACCACAAGTGATTCTCTGGGACGGGCCATCTGTTGTCGATCTGGAGTCCAACGCAGGACCGATCATCCAGGCTGAAGCGGCCTACTATATCAGTACGAGGGTAGGGAACCACCCAAATGTCTAAGGTATAGACATAGTTGCTTCTCATAAATGTACCAACAGCAGTTGGATCGCCTTTCACCATCATCGGATAGTTTTGTCCAAGGAAGAGCGAGTTTTCTCCAATACTATCAATTCTGTGCCAGGGAGAAGGAGTTGGGGCTAGCACACTAGTATCCATCCCGAATACCATGTAACGGGTGTTGGAATAGGTCCGGAGAGTGCAACCATGGGATACACCTGCTTCCTTACCAGTAACATCATCAGTGGGTTGTATACACACAAGAAGAGGTGATCCATCGGAATTAGTTGCCAGGCGCCACAGAGTATATCGGCGCTGCTCGTCCTCATGCTCGTGATCATCACCATCGTCATCTCCCCCTTGGTTATAAATTTTTTCAAGTATAGGTGGTGGGATGTTCACAGGACCATGGGAACACAAGAAAAAGGTTAACTAGTAAAGGGAAACTTCCTAACCCGCATGCATGTGGATGAAACAATTATAATTACGGTGGAAGACAAACGTACCGAAACTACTACTTTGCCATGCAAAAACAGTGCCACGAGTGGTGGCATCAAACACAAGGCCCTCGTATTGAATTTCATCACAATACTCATCCGTGTACAGAAACTAATTTTTGAGCAATATCCATCGAGTCGAACCACGAAGGACGGCAACAAGCTTGTCGAAGATAGCAACAACTTGATAGTTGTTGTAATTCCAAGAGCAGTTGGGAACTCAACAAATTGCTATCTTCCGTACAAGACTGTCACCATGATCGTATTTGAACGTGCGTACATTACCGGTGTGCTCAACCTCTGGGCAGTGTGCTGAGATTTTTGGAAGTGGAACCCGGTGACGAGTGTACACATTCACAAGTTCCCACTCGCAGTTGGACCCAATGTAAACAACCCAAACTCCATTTGCGCCCGCCCAAGCCTTGCCCTTGAGCGATGGCATCTTAACATTAGACGTATCATTATCAAGCGGCATCAACTGGCACAGGGCGAGGCCTCCATCATGCCGGCGCCAGTCATCAGGGTCACGGCGAAGAAGATAGGGGCGATCAAACCGCTCCTTGACTCTTGGGTTCTTTGTAATGATGTTATTAGTCGAGTCGAGAATGGGCTTGAACGAACCTGCCATGCTAGCCGAGGTGATGACGTCGCACCAATCAATGAGTTCCTCCACCACGTCATCTTTCAGATCGAGGCAAGAATAACGGGGTCATTTCCGGCTTGTTCCCTCCATGGAGAAGACGATCGAACAATGGAAGAAGAAAGGGTGAAGGGCGGAAGGAAATGGGAGGAGGGAGAGGAAGAGCGTGTGACAGCAGTTCCCAATCAAGAGGGAAAGGCGAAGAGTCGGTGGACGGTTGCGAGTTTGCCACGGTTCACGAAGAGGCGCCCCGACCTACATGTCCGTTCAGAAATACTCCTACTACTCGCCGTCGTCTCACTGATATGTTGAAATGAGACCACATGTCAACAAAACATGGTGTGTAATTTCTCGTGCAAAATTTGATCTGGCCGCGTTGGCCCGAGGTGCCGCATTAGTTATCGACCTTTATTTTTTTAATGGCGTGCTGATCAGTTTTGAAGCACGACTAACTGGTATTGTACGTGGAGAGGATGACAGCAGGGACCCGCCAAGGTCATGGCAGTACGCAAGTAAGTGCCTCCTTATTTCAAGCCAATAAAAAATGGCTCCTCCTAGTGGATTTCTGACATCTAGGTCCCATGCCATTGTCAACGTAGTCAATAAACGAGAGAATTGCACAACGAGCGGCTAACACCAGGGACCCAGCAGCTCACCCAATTATTATTTTTTTGGGTTAATTTGATAAATGCCACTCCAAATCTGGTGTATCCGGGAAATGCCATTGCAATTTCCAAACTTTAAAAAAATGCCATTTCATGCCATTTCTAGTGACATTTTTCGAAGTCTGGACGGGCGTTTTTCAAAGTTTGCAAACTGCAGTGGCGTTTTTCAAAATTTGCAAAAATTGTAGTGGCATTTTTCAAAGTTTGGAAATTGCAGTGGAATTTTTATGAATCATCATAATTGGAGTGACATTTAACTAATTTGTTTTTAAGAGGAAAGCAGGGTGTCAAGTGGGCTGTGCGGGACACTCTGGCCTGTCTAGACAACCTTTTCTTTTATGTTTACCACAGACCAGCCCAGTAGTTTTTTTTCTTTCTGAAAATGGCTAGCCCAGTTCTTTTGTGATTTGTCAAGTAAGTCGCTTTGTCAGGCCTGCTGGGCTGCAAATCTTTCAAGACGAGGAGAGCTTCATTCGGCTAGCCGAGAAAATGGCCTATCAGTAATGAGAAATGGGCTGTACATTTTTAAAACACATCAAACCGGCAATTATTTTCAAATATCTTTTTTTTTTATTTAGAGATTTTAAATTGCATAGATTTTTATGCGTGGACAATTTATTGGATTTTATATTGATATACATTTATTTTTAAAATCAGTCTGAATGTGACTCGAAATTTCGGGATTAAAAACAGTTCAGACCGCATCGACATATGCAAAATTTTGTATAATTTTTTAACCGTGGCCACAATATTGGCTGTAATGCTAACATAAAGAATATTGGCTCCAAAAAAACCGTAAGAATTAGCAAATGGGCTATAAATTACCTATACCTACTATTAAAGCAAGGTGCGTTTCTCCAATTTTTTCATCCGTTCACCACCAAAATATGTTTTCCCCTATCCGAGGTGGTATTAAACCTTTGTAGGGGCAGAATTTCGTACGTGGGCCGAGCGCTTGGTGGCCCAGTAAAGTCAGCATATTTTTTCCTGCCCATGAGCAATACAAATCATATTTCCTGCACAGTGCGGCAAATAGTTCGAGCTAAATACAGGGCGCCCAAGACTGGGCCGCACAAAATTTTTCTATGTTCTATTTCAATTTTTCTTTTCCTGTTTCATTCTCTTTTTATTTCCTATTTCTTTTTATTTTTCCCATACCAAGTTTTTATCTGAAATTAGAAAATACAAAAAAATGTTTGGAACATCAGTAAATTTTCACAATTTCGTAAAAAGTTATTAGTTACAAAAATGTTTTCCTATTTTAAAAAACGTTTGGAATTTTATTATTTTTGTCGTTAAATTTATTTTTCAAAATTTAAAAATTATTTACATTTTTTATTTTGTTTTTTCAACCTTTTCCAAATATTTCAACATTTGTTTTTCCAAATTCGAAAACTATTCTTGTTTTAGCGATATGTTCAAACATTGTGAATAATGTTTGCAGTGAAGAAACATATTTTCTAAAATTCTTTTGAATACTCAAATCATGTCCACATTTTCAAAAATCTTTCTTAAAAAATGTTCATATTTTATAAAATGTTCAAGTTATTAAGAAACATATGTTGATTTCATCAAATATTTCGCTCAAATTTTGTGTTCCTAATTTTTCCAAAAATGTAAGGAATTTTCAAAATAAAAAAATCGTAATTTGGAAAATTGTTCACGTTGCAAAGTTCTGTAGTTCATGTTATGAATGACAAAATTGTGTTTCTATTGCAAAAATGTTTGCAATTTAATTATTTTTGTCCTTCCTATTTTCTGTAACATTTTGAAAAATTATTCACATTTTAAAAACAATCTTTGGATATTCCATATTTATTCAAGATTTAACAAATATTAAAAATTTGAAATTTTTCATGTTTTAGTAATCTGTTCAAAAATTCAAAATAATTTCTGCATTAAAAGCACATTTTCTAAGTTTCTTCTAAATGTTCAAAACACGTTCCCTTTTCCAAAAATTCGAAAAAAGATCATATTTTTATAAAAGGTTAATGCTTTTAAGAAATGTTTGTAAATTTCAAAAATGTTGCGTTCAATTTTTTTGTTTGTGTTTAAAATAAAATGTATGGAATTTTCAAAAAGTTGTTTGTAATTTGGAAAATTATTCACGTTACCAAGTATATTTGGTAGTTCATACTTATTATTTTTTGAAAAGTTCAAAAAAATAAATAAAAATGTTTTGAATCTAACGTTGCATTATATTCTTATATATTCACGTCGACCGTTGGTTAGCAAGACAAGTTTGTTTGAATGGCTAGCAACATGCGGTCGTGTCATTCAGGTCGTGTGTTTGGGCACTTCCATACTGGCCTGATCCGCACCCGACATATTGAGTTAAGTCGGCTTGTTCAGAATAATGGGCACCATAAATTACTAACGGTGGTCGCTTTCCATGTGCCAATAAATTCTTAAGAAAGAAATTGTTGGCAAATGCTAATAAAGGAGAATATACTGGTTTGGCTCTAATTAAAGAGTGCCATGTTGAATTAGAGATTACAAACATGTGGGGTCTTGATCCATTCTTATATTAAACTAGAGGCATGTAATTTTATTATCCCCTTGGAATGCACGGGCATGTGTGCTAGTTTGAAATAATGGCAGATGGGTTGTATGCTGTTTTCCACAGATTTGAGGCTTTCCACAGATGGCATGTATATTGTTGGATGTCCATCCAACGGCCGTCGTGATTCTTCAATCTCTGCTCTTCCTCCTCCAGCCGCTCAAACAAGCATCGGCGGGACTGCCTGCTCCCTCCTCCCCGCGGCCGGCTGTGCTGCCGCACAGGCCTCACCGCCCCACCGTACTCTCATTGCTGGCCTAGCCATCCCTCTACTCACCCACACCTACTGTTATTCTCCGGCGACGGCAGACGAACCAGTAAACCCTCATACAGTCGTACTCCCCTCTGCGTGGGAAACAAAAACAACGACCGATTCTTCCTTGCCTCCGTGTCGTTCCCTTCCTAGGCCTCGCCGTCGTCCACCGCCCTGGTGCTCTCGGCATGGCGTGGTCAGCGTGGTCAACGACCGACATCCATCTGAAGTGGACTGTACATGGAGAGGCTGACAGCTGGGTCCACGGCCGCACGCAAGGAAATGCCTCCTTATTATGCGCAAAATAATGATTTCCTCCACCCGACATCTGGGACCCACCAAAATGGCCTCTGTATTTCGTGAAAAAAACGTTACCGCCGCTGACAGCTCGCACCCACCAGCTATATCTTCGCACGCAAGGAAGTGCCTATTTATTACGCACAAAAAAAATGAATACCACCCTGCTAGCTGGGATCCAGTATAGTGGGCCTACTAAGTTGACGGGGACGAAGGGCTTTGTCAACTTAGTCAATATGCACGATTCTAGCTCGACTGACCATACGATGTCCATTCAACGGCCGTAGTGCTTCTTCAACCTCTGGTCTTCTTGCTCCAGCCGCCCAAAGCAGCGCCGGTCGTGCTGCCTGCTCCTGCCTCCCATGGCCGGCTGTGCTTCCGCGGAGGCCTCACCGCCCCCATACTACTCCCACCGCTGGCCAGGCCATCCCTCCACTCCACTCACCCACACCCCCTATTATTCTGCGGCGACGGCAGCACAGCTGAACCAGTGAACCCTCGTACTCCTCTCCGCATCGGCATCCACTGCCGCGTCTTCCTCGGCTCCGCGTCGTCCCCTTCCTAGGCCTCGTCGTCGTCCACCGCTATGGTGCTGTCGATGCGGCGTGGTCAACGACCGAATTCCATCGGAAGAATACTATACGTGGAGAGGCTGACAGCTGGGTCCATGGCAGCCGCAAGGAAGTGCCTCCTTATTACGCGGAAAATAATTATTCCTCCACCTCACAGCAGGGACCCACCGAACGCCCACTAGTATATCGCAAAAAAAACATTTGCCCCTGACTGTTGGGACCCACCCGATGGGCCACAGTATTTCGCGAAAAAACGTTCCCCCTCCTGTCAGCTCGGACCCACCGGAAGTGCCTCCTTATTACGCACAAAAAATGAATACCCCCTGCTAGCTGGGACCCACCTTAGTGGCAGGCTGACTTGTGGGCCTACTAAGTTTACGGGGACGGAGGGCTTTGCAACTTAGTCAATATGCACGATTCTAGCTCTAGTGACCGTACAATGTCCATCCAACGGCCGTAGTGCTTCTTCAACCTCTGGTCTTCTTGCTCCAGCCGCCCAAACTAGCGCTGGTCGTGCCTCGTGCTCCTGCCTCCCGTGGCCGGCTGCGATGCGGCGGAGGCCTCACCACCCCCTACTACTCCCACCGCTGGCCAGGCCATCCCTCTAGTCACCCACACCCCCTGTTATTCTGCGGCGATGGCAGCCTCACACCGCAGCAAACCAGTGAACCCTCATAGTCCTCTACGCGTGGGCATCCACTGCCGCGTCTTCCCCGGCTCCGCGTCGTCCCCTTCCTAGGCCTCGCCGTCATAAACCGCCCTGGTGCTCTCACCGCGGCATGGTCAACATGGTCAAGGAACGGCTTCCATTGGACATGGACTGTACGTGGAGAGGCTGACAGCTGGGTCCACGTCCGCAGCAAGGAAGTGCCTCCTTATTACGTGCAAAATAATTATTCCTCCACCTGACAGCGGGGACCCGCTGGACGGGCCACCAGTATTTTGCGAAAAAAAATCTTTTTCCCTGACTGCTGGGACCCACCGGACGGGCCACCGTATTTCGTGAAAAAAACGTCCCCCCACTCCCGCTGTCAGCTCGGACCTACAGAAAGGGCCTCCTTATTACGCACAAAAAAATGAATACTCCCCCGGCTAGCTGGGACCCACCTTGCTGGGAGGCTGACTTGTGGGCCTACTAAGTTGACGGGGACGAAGGGCTTTGTCAACTTAGTTAATATGAACGATTCTAGATCCAGTGACCGTACGATGTCCATCCAATGGCCGTAGTTCTTCTTCAATCTCTGGTCTTCTTGTTCCAGCCGCCCAAAGCAGCGCCGGTCGTGCCGCATGCTCCTGCCTCCCATGGCTGGTTGTGCTGCCTTAGAGGCCTCACTGCCCCCTACTATTCCCACCGCTGGCCAGGCCCTACAACGACGGCAGCCTCACACCGCAGCCGAACCAGTGAACCCTCGTAGTCCTCTCCGCGCGGGCTTCCACTGCCGCGTCGTCCCCTTCCTAGGCCTCACTGTCATCCACCGCCGTGGTGCTCTCCGCGCGGCGTGGTCAACTTGGTCAAGGAACGACTTCCATCGGAAGAGCACTGTACATGGAGAGGCTGACAGCTGGGTCCACGGCCAGAGCCCAGTTTTTTGTGATTTGCCAAGTAAGTCGCTTTGTCAGGCCTGTTGGGCTGCAAATCTTTCAAGACGAGGAGAGCTTCCATTCGGATGGCCGAGAAAATGGCCCATCAGTAATGAGAAATGCGTTGTACATTTTTAAAACACATCTTACCAGCAATTAGTTTCAAATATCTTTTTTTTTTCATTTCAAGATTTTAAATTACATTAATTTTTATGCGTGGAGAATTTGTTGGATTTTATATTGATATACATTTATTTTTAAAATCAGTTTGAATGTGAGTCGAAATTTCGGGATTAAAAACAGTTCGGACCGCATCGAAATATGCAAAATTTCGTATAATTTTTTAACCGTTGCCACAATATGGGCTGTAATGCTAACAAAAAGAATATGGGCTCCAAAAAAACCTTAAGAATTAGCAAATGGGCTGTAAATTATTAGAAATAATGGCAGATGGGATGTATGCTGTTTTCCACAGATTTGAGGCTTTCCTAAAAAAAGGTTGACGCACAAGCACTGACTGTTGGATGTCCATCCAACGGCCGTCGTGCTTCTTCAATCTCTGCTGTTCCTGCTCCAGCCTCTCAAACAAGCGCCGGCGGGACTGCCTGCTCCCTCCTCCTCGCGGCCGACTGTGCTGTCGCGCAGGCCTCACCGGCCGACCGTACTCCTATCGCTGGCCTATCCATCCCTCTACTCGCCCACACCTGCTGTTATTCTCTGGTGACGGCAGACGAACTAGTAAACCCTCGTACAGTCGTACTCCCCTCCGCGTGGGAAACAACTGTTGAGTCTTCCCTGCCTCCGTGTCGTCCCCTTCCTAGGCCTCGCTGACAGCGCGGCATCGTCAACGTGGTCAAGGAACGACTTCCATCGGACGTGGACTGTACGTGGAGAGGCTGACAGATGGGTCCACGTCCGCAGCAAGGAAGTGCCTCCTTATTAAGCGGAAAATAATGATTCCTCCACCTGACAGCTGGGACCCACCGGACGGGCCACTGTATTTTGCAAAAAAAATGTTTCCCCCTGACTGCTGGGACACACCAGCTACATCTTCGCATGCAAGGAAGTGCGTCCGGGCAAAAAAATGATTTGCCTCCTGACTGCTGACCCACCAGCTACATCTTTGCAGTCAAGGAAGTGCCTGACAATCGGGACCCACCTGGTCGAAGTGTATGTAGCGTTGTCATTCTGGTCACGAACGTGTACATGCATACTGGTCGAGAGGCGCGCACGTGTCGTAGTAGAGGCGCGCACGTGTCGTAGTAGAGGCGCCCACGTAGCATGTACATGTATGTACAGCGGCCAGGGTGCAAGAAAGAAAATACGGCCACATATGTGTACATACGGGCGGGGTCTCGGATGCCTACTCGCGCATACGTACGGCGAGGGCTCATGTACATGGCTGGGTTGGAACGGAGAAACAGCATCGTCGTCGTGTTCATGGGGAGGCAACGGAATGCGTCGTGTTCATCGGGAGGCAACGGAATGCGTGGGAGCCAACCGGCTGGGTCGGAATGGAATGTGTGGTCGTGTTCATCGGGATGGCTTGGACGGAACAAGCGATGGAAATGAGGCCTGGCGTACCGCACAACGGAGGAAACGGACCTCCTATGTTCGGAACAGGGTCCTGTTGATCGGGAGGGGTCTGGCGTACCGCAAAATGGAGGAAACGGACCTCCTACAGTCGAAACGGGGGTCCTGTTTATCGGGAGGGGTGTGGCGTACCGCAAAACGGAGGAAACGGACTTGTGTTGGAGTGCTACGGTCGAAACGGGGGTCCTGTTCATCAGGAGGGGTGTGGCGTACCGCCGAATGGGACTCCACGGGATATTGTTCATCTCCACCGTCGACCCCCTCCAGCCTCCACGAGCTAGTGTTCATCCACCGTCGACCTCCCCCAGCCTCCACCTGCGACTGTTCATCCACGGGCTCTTGTTCATCCAGCCTCCACCGCGTGCTACTCCACCGACTACTGTTCAACCAGCCCTCTCCACGGGCTCCTGTTCAACCACCCCTCCATGGGCTACTGTTCGTCCTGCCCTCCACTGTCTACTGTTCATCCTGCCCTCCACGGGGTGGTCCTATTCATCCAGCCCTCCACGGGATCCTGTTCATTCAGCCCCAACCTGTCAGGACCCCGACTCGATGCCACATAGATCTAGCATGTAACACTTCATATCACTTTGCGGCCTCACGCACGGTATTCCCACGGGTGTCGCCTTACCTTTACCCGGGACCGTTTGCGCCTTTTGGCACACGTATATGACAGTGTCGCTAGCATCCATATGATAAAGAGCCCGGGCTGACATGACTAGTCGTAAACCCAAAGTGGCACAGACTTACAGGGACAGGCATCCATGACCCAGCTTCGAACGTGTCGGTCATCAGCAAGTGGGTCCGGGCTGTAGCACTGGGCTAGCAGGACTCCGGTAAACCGGGCTGTAGCGGGCTAACAGGACACCGGTACTCAAAGCGTGACATTTCCCCGAAGGGACAGACACAGGAACGAAGAAGGACACATGCCGGCCAGTCTAAGTGTTCCGGAGCAGTAGCAAGCTACCATGGCTCAGTGGAACACTAGGAGACATTTCCCGGTAAGAGAGGCTACTAAAGATAAACAACTAGATGGTCAGATCCCACACATACCAAGCATTTCAATAACATACACACAATATGCTCGATATGTGCAATACAACATGGCATCACAAAATGACTCTACGACTCAAGTAGTTTATTCAATAGGCTCCGAGGAGCGAGACATTACAAACATGGGTCTCACGACCCAACAATCAGAGCATACAAGTCAAAGCACAAGCGGAAGCTATCATGTCTGAGTACAGACATCTATAAATGAAAAAGGCTGAGAAGCCTGACTATCTATCAGATCCTGCCGAGGGCACAAGATCGTAGCTGAGGTATCAAGCTAAACGTCGAAGTCCAAGCGGAACTACTAATGAGACTGAAGTCTCTCTGCAAAACATAAAATATGCAAACGTGAGTACAAATGTACCCAGCAAGACTTACATCAGAACTAACTACATATGCATCATTATCAACAAAGGGATGGTGGGGTTTAACTGCAGCAAGCCAGCTTTGACTCGGTGGCTATCCTGAACTACGACTGCGAGTAACTTTTTGAGGTGGCGCACACGAGTCCACATATTCACCATATCAATACACCACTATGGATCCGCTCCCGTCTCCCTACGAGAACGCCATCCATAGCACTCACGCTTATCTTGCGTATTTTAGGGTATCCACTTTCACTTGTCTATGAACTGATATAAGCAACCCAGAAGTCCTTTTCCGCGGACACGGCTATTCGAATAGATCATATTAACCCTGCAGGGGTGTACTTCTTCACACACGCTCTCACCACTTACCGCCGTTTACACGACATGTACTCGGCAACCTTCAAGCGGAAGCCCAACGTGGGTGTCGGCCACGACCTACCTAATCACCTAAGTCTCTAGTCCAGGTTTATCGCCTATTCGGGTTCCATCCATGAGGAGATCCGGCCGGAGTTTCGCTCACAGCCCCAAACGATGTGTACAGGGTTCCGTGACACCAAACGGGTGCCCGGTTTACCCGGCCACGTGCCTACCGCATCACAGCCCACCCCTACGGTCAGCGCTGTCCACGGCCTCCAGCATACTACAAACACCAGAAACTACTTGCAACTCCTGGACAGAGGACAAGGGTGATTAAGAAGCCGAGAGGGTCCATTGGTTTCGGGCCCAATGCGTGGTAGTAGCTGAATCATGGATCACAAACACAGAACTCAGTTCCTGAGGACGGCTGCAATGAGACAACCCACCATGTACTCCTACATGGCCTCTCACCGCTACCTTTACCAAATCGTGTTCACACACTTAGCTCACACACAGTAGGACATGTTCACACACCTCTGATTCATCCCCGATGAATCAGACCTGACTCAACTCTAAGCAGTAGCAGGCATGACAAACAAGCATGAATGAGTAGGCACATCAGGGCTCAAACAACTCCTACTCATGCTAGTGGGTTTCATCTAATTACTGTGGAATGACAGGTCATGCAGAGGATAAAGGGGTTCAACTACCGCAGCAAGTAACAGATGAATCGATGTTGTCCTAATGCAGTAAAAGAGAGCAGGAGCGAGAGAGTAGGATTGTATCGGAATGAACAAGGGGGTTTTGCTTGCCTGGCACTTCTGAAGATAACATTGAGTCTTCATCAGTGTCAACGATCACATCATCGGTACACGTCTATCGAGAGGGGACAAATACCGGCAAATACGGAAAAGACACGATCAATGCAATGCACAATATGATGCATGCTATGACATGGCAATATGAATGTGTTTTGGGCTAATGCACCTAAAACCAGATTAAATGAAGTTGGTTTGAATACAAGATTCAAATTCAAACTCCATATGTGATTATTTAAATGCCCTTTAATTGATTTGCCCTAAACAGTAGTGATAAGTTGTTCTAACATGCATGAAAATGGTACAGATGGATTCCTTGGATTTTTCTGATAATTTTTCATATATAAATTATTTAATTTGGAGTTACGGTTAATTTACTATGATTTTTAGAAGTTTTAGACATTTTCTGGAATTTTCTGATTATTTAGAATTAAAACAATTCCAGAAAATTAATTATGACATCAGCACTGCGTCATGCTTGCGTCAGCAAGTCAACAGGGCTGCCCCGGGTCAAACCTGACCAGTGGGGTCCACTGGTCAGTGACACAGGGACTAATCCCGCGTTGACCCGGGCTGGTTAGCTCTGACTAAGCCCTGGGGCCCACTGTCAGTGGCCTAGGGGGTTGGTTAGCGGGGTAGTTAGGCCCTAATGACTGGCCACGTCGGCTCCTGCCGGAGTTTCGCCGGCGGCGACCATTAGCGCGGCGGCGAGAGTGGTTTTGGCCACTCCGGCGACCAAATGGGCCGCGGAGGGCATCTAGGAGGAGCTGGGGACGAGCCGAAGCTCCTGGTGGAGTCAGTTGCGCTCGGGGCGGCCGGAATCGGTGTCGGCGGCGAGCGAGGCGGCGGCCGGAGCTCGGTGGTTGCGGCTGGAAGGGCTAGAGGGCACGGCAGGTTGCACGGGTGGGCGCGCTCGGCTCCTGGAAGGGTGCTGAGCACGTTGCCGTGCTCGGGAGTTGGCTACGGTGACTCTAGCACCGTCTGCGACATCGCCGGCGGCGAGGAACTGTCGGCTCCGACAGCCGGGGTGGTTAGAAGGCACGGACGGGCACGGGGAGAGAGGGGAAATGGACAGGGGCTCACGAGGGGTCGGGAGAGAAGCTCGGTGGGCTCGGGGAAGCCTCTGCAACGACGAATTGACGACGGCGATCTCCGGGCACCGGAGATGAAGACGACGACGCTCCGGTCAACTGCGGCCTCCTCTGGTCGCGTGCGTCGCGTGTGTAGCTCCACGGGGTCAGGGCGGAGCTCAGGGATGCATAGTGGGAGCGAGGGGGTAGCTGGCCGCGGTGTTTCTCAGCGGAGTGGCCATGGCGGCTTCGGCCATGAGGGGAAAGAGCAGGGGAGTGAGAGGGAGAGAGCAGGGAGAAGTGAGAGGGGTCGGGGCTGCGTGGCGTCGCGGGAGGAACCAGGGGAGGAGGAGGCAGCAGGAGGTGGAAGCAGGAGGTGGCGCTCGGGCGCGGGCGCGTCGACACGCCTCTGCCTACTGGCAGAGGTTGAAGACGGTGGGGAGCTGGGCTGGGCCTCACAGGTGGGCTGCACAGGGGGGCTGGGCTGGCACAGGTGAGCGCCAGGTAATTCCCTTCTCTTTCTTTATTTTTATTTCTATTTTAGTTACTGTTTTCTATTTTCTGTAATTGTGTTTGGATTTATTAAAAATGCCAGAGCATTTCCAAAAATCATGCAACTGACTGTGGCCACTGTTTGGAATATTTCCAGCAGTAAACATTTCAGTTTGTGATTATTTGAGCATTTAAAATATTATTAGCAATTAAATGCCCAAATGCAAATACTATATAATTTAATTCAAAAATCCAGGAATAGCCTATAACTATGTTCATCATTTTTTGGAAGAGGTTTTCACCTCTATCAGAAATTATGAACATTTCCAAAGGGCATTCTGGGTTATTGAAAATATTTTTATTGAACCTAGTTAAATTTCATTTGGTACTAGGGTTTCAACAATCCCCATTTCAAATTTCTTTGGAATTTAAACATGATGGCATGATGAACAAGCAAAGTCAAGCAAGGGCTGAACTGGGGCTGTGACAACTCACCCCCACTAAACAAGAATCTCGTCTCGAGATTCAGGCGTAGGGTAAGGTGAAAGGTAAACGCAACTAGTATAATCTTCACGATCCAGGGTGCACTTCAGTTGAACGTTGATTCATTCACCATCATTGTCTTGATGTCTTGCTCTGAGAAATCCTGCCAACATGACATGGAGGGAAGAAGGAGACTCTAGAAGGGTCGATCTTCTCGAAGATCGAACAACTCACGGAAAGAGACATAGGACCAACTCTCGGGTTGAGACACGAGATACACATCAAGAGGGGTGGAAAGAAGCGGATGGCGAAGGTTCACTAGGTAGACAACAATTCCACACCTAGGAAGGTGGTAAACGATTGTCAACGTAGCGAGGAGTTGAGTTGCCATGATACCACGACGAAACATCCTGGAGGAGGGTGATTCGTAGATTATTATCTTAAGTGGCAAAAAGAATTACTTTTGATTCAGAGATCATTGGAACTCTTTATACCAGCCTAAGGTAATCACAAGCGATCATTTGGAGGGGGTCGGTAGAATGGCATACTCGGACTTGGATGATGTGGATTATCTTGTTGAAGACAACGCAATGGATGAATTTACTTATCACCGGAAATGGAAGGGACATTGGTGGTGCAAGCTGGGAACAAAATGCAAATGCTGGGAATGATTCTGGTAACTGGGGAAGAACCCAACAATAGAGAGTGAATTCACTGTTGGAGTGGTTATAGCATAACCGAGGAAATCTGGGGCAATCCCAGCTAGTGCCGATGATAAGACGTAGCGCTTGTGCGTGCTCTCAAGAACTTGAGCATTTCCACAATCATCAAGGTTTTATCAACAACCGCGTCAAGGGTGCTGACAACACAACATACTACCATGATGAATAGCGATGGACGATGCAGATGCGAAGGAGGATAACACTTTCTCAGATTTCACCTTAGCGAGGCCAAGCAAATAAAATCTGGATGATCGACCGAGAGACATTTAGCACTCCGCTTCTAATGTTCTCCTTGATGTGCTAGTATAACCCATTCATAGATATGGTTTGATATCTAAAACATCAAGTAAAAGGTCGGACTTCGGGAACACAAAAATCCATAGGGGCAACTAGGGGGTAAATCCTACGAAATCCCTAGGGGGGGGGTGGCCAACTTCCTCAAACAAGATACTATAATAATAGGTCTACCAGATGGGTGTGTTGGCCACGACATCCACCTTACCGGTTATCGAGAGACCAATATTATAGTTCTTAGGGAAATGTTCCAACCATCATATCTGCCTGAGATTCAGCTCTGGTTGGTGTTAGGATATTCCAGGCTCATCGAGTCTTAGGAAGAAAAATGAAAGTTTGCAACACAAATCGACGAGATGACGTTGCGGGATTCTCGGGAGATGAACTACGATAGCAAGCTCCAAAACATGAGCTGGTTCTGCTACAAACATGTGAACACGTTGTCCCAGACAAGCATGACCACGTGGTAGTCTTATAATAAAACACTACCGAGTTCAGGAGGGGGAACCATCAACGAGGGTATCGAAGTTCTTTCATAAGTCCGGATTAGCTCTTATGAAGGAACTCCTTCTCCTTGAACAAATCAATCAGTGGCTTGGTGTGCTAGGATACACATATGGAATGAAGGTTGCAAGTCTCCAGACCACAGAATACTTCGCACGTGTGCATGACTGACTTGCGATGATTCCAGAGGAAGCAACATTGACTTTCTCGAGTCCACGGCGGCAACTTGCATCAAATGCACATGAACTAGAGGAAGTCACTTCTTACATCCGAACATATGCTTCATGAGCTAGCATGAGCAAATGCTTACACAAGTTTCCAACACTAGCTTGATGTTCAACAAAATTATGGAGAAGACAAGGATGTTGTCAATGGGCTCAACAACAATTCATCTAGGTTTCCTTTTAAAAGGAATTCCATAGTTAAGTGAACACGGTGATAGCATTGGTCAGACCAAAGATATAATGGTGTATGCTCGAGGAATCAACCACGAGTAAGACAACATTACGAATATCGTTGGTTCTGATTTGATTTGACGATAGCCCACACTCAAATCAAAGGATTGATAAGACAATAGATCCAGCAACTGATCACAGGGACCAATCGATGAAGATATCATCTTTCTTCAACACACACTACACAAGAATATCCCTTTGGAACGAACTAAGTCAGGCAAGCTTTTATCTTCCAACTCTCCAAGTCGTTGTCTAACTTAACCAACTAGCTCAGGGATATCCAACACAGATTCTTGGAGAAGGATGGTTCACAAAAACCAACTTGATCACGAGCTCAACATAGCGGTCAGGTGACAACCTGGTAATACTTCTAAGAAGATATTCAGAGAATCACGAGCCACCGGTATGTTACTAAGCTCGAGAACAATCTTGCTTTTCAGGGCAAGACGATATGATCAATAGAGTAAGAATTTGAAATAATCCTAACTCATCGATCGAGGAGTGAACCAGGAGAATGGACTAGGTAGCACGATCAATCTTAGAATGATGATTCAATAACCAACACACTAAGAATAAAATTATTGTCCTTTAACTACCCAGCAACGAGGTTGCTAGGCGTATTGATTTCACACATCACAATTCATTTGTCGGTATTCCGGTTGCATCAACACGAAGACCGAGGAATGAACAGTGATGGCACGAAGTGTCACTGTACCAAGAGTTCATGGGATGGTGTGCAATTCCTATAACAATCTCGATATAAAATATGTAATACTCCAAGGTAGAGCAGAACCAAAAGCTGGATTGGCATTTGATCTGCGGAATACAACTACTTTGACCCAATCCTAGATATGGAAGAGGTACTGGAGTTTGTTTCTCCTATTCATTCTGAAATAGAATGGCCTGGCGGACCACAAGGGTAATAGGCATCGACGAACGAATGCACACATACTCTTGACTATCAATTGATAGACGAGGGTCAGAAGACAACTAAAGAGGGACAACTCAAAGGAACATACGATTTTCTGAGTTGTGGATGCACGGTTTAGCATGTCGAACGAATTCCACATATTTCTTCCGGATAACCCATGCAGAAAGGTAGAACTGGCAGAGTCACAATGTAGAATCGAGAACCTATCGAGAGCACTCTGATTGTGATCTTTCGATCAGCGAGGAACATCTGCCATAAGCGGTTCATAGTATTTGGAAGAAGGAAATACCACGGACCTCGAGGACTATCGCAAAGTTACTAATATCCTAAAGGCACTAGCAATTACTATCAACATGAAGTAGGTAGAGTGAATCTCGGGTTCAAAGCTCAAGGAGTAGAATACCTACTACTAAGTAGCATCACAGGATGCTTTCGAGAATGATGGCCAGAATCATCACACTGGGAACACAAATCATGGCTAAATTACTAGATGATCCCCTAAGACACCTAGGGTCATAATAATATCTCCAACATATATGTCAAGGTAACGGAGTACCTCAACTTACTGATTAGTGTGGTTAATCTGGCCCATGGGAACATTGAAACGGGAAGAAAGGATTTGCAAATGCATCAGACTACTTAGAAACCTGGGATGACTCGGACAGCATAACGGCTGTAAATGCTCAGAAAGATTTGAGACATTCACAAAAATGGTGGCATAACCACTCAGAAGCACAATATCAAGGTTTCGAGATCAACAATTAACATACAGAGGTAGAAACTGAACTGAGGCTTAAATCCAACAAACTTATAAGTCTACTGATTAGTAACACGTGATCCTAATAGAAAGAAGAGATAGCCTAGTTCTTAATCCCCGTAGAAGAGAAGATGACTCAGATCAGAAGGGCATAAGGTATAAGGAATAAAAAGAGCCTTACGTTCCATCCCACAATCAATTCCCTTATATAACTAAAGAATTTCTAGACTCAACTTCGACCAGTTTGGCTTGGTAATCCTACAGGCAGTCAAGCTCTGATACCAACGCTGTCAGGACCCCGACTCGATGCCACATAGATCTAGCATGTAACACTTCATATCACTTTGCGGCCTCACGCACGGTATTCCCACGGGTGTCGCCTTACCTTTACCCGGGACCGTTTGCGCCTTTTGGCACACGTATATGACAGTGTCGCTAGCATCCATATGATAAAGAGCCCGGGCTGACATGACTAGTCGTAAACCCAAAGTGGCACAGACTTACAGGGACAGGCATCCATGACCCAGCTTCGAACGTGTCGGTCATCAGCAAGTGGGTCCGGGCTGTAGCACTGGGCTAGCAGGACTCCGGTAAACCGGGCTGTAGCGGGCTAACAGGACTCCGGTACTCAAAGCGTGACATTTCCCCGAAGGGACAGACACAGGAACGAAGAAGGACACATGCCGGCCAGCCTAAGTGTTCCGGAGCAGTAGCAAGCTACCATGGCTCAGTGGAACACTAGGAGACATTTCCCGGTAAGAGAGGCTACTAAAGATAAACAACTAGATGGTCAGATCCCACACATACCAAGCATTTCAATAACATACACACAATATGCTCGATATGTGCAATACAACATGGCATCACAAAATGACTCTACGACTCAAGTAGTTTATTCAATAGGCTCCGAGGAGCGAGACATTACAAACATGGGTCTCACGACCCAACAATCAGAGCATACAAGTCAAAGCACAAGCGGAAGCTATCATGTCTGAGTACAGACATCTATAAATGAAAAAGGCTGAGAAGCCTGACTATCTATCAGATCCTGCCGAGGGCACAAGATCGTAGCTGAGGTATCAAGCTAAACGTCGAAGTCCAAGCGGAACTACTAATGAGACTGAAGTCTCTCTGCAAAACATAAAATATGCAAACGTGAGTACAAATGTACCCAGCAAGACTTACATCAGAACTAACTACATATGCATCATTATCAACAAAGGGATGGTGGGGTTTAACTGCAGCAAGCCAGCTTTGACTCGGTGGCTATCCTGAACTACGACTGCGAGTAACTTTTTGAGGTGGCGCACACGAGTCCACATATTCACCATATCAATACACCACTATGGATCCGCTCCCGTCTCCCTACGAGAACGCCATCCATAGCACTCACGCTTATCTTGCGTATTTTAGGGTATCCACTTTCACTTGTCTATGAACTGATATAAGCAACCCAGAAGTCCTTTTCCGCGGACACGGCTATTCGAATAGATCATATTAACCCTGCAGGGGTGTACTTCTTCACACACGCTCTCACCACTTACCGCCGTTTACACGACATGTACTCGGCAACCTTCAAGCGGAAGCCCAACGTGGGTGTCGGCCACGACCTACCTAATCACCTAAGTCTCTAGTCCAGGTTTATCGCCTATTCGGGTTCCATCCATGAGGAGATCCGGCCGGAGTTTCGCTCACAGCCCCAAACGATGTGTACAGGGTTCCGTGACACCAAACGGGTGCCCGGTTTACCCGGCCACGTGCCTACCGCATCACAGCCCACCCCTACGGTCAGCGCTGTCCACGGCCTCCAGCATACTACAAACACCAGAAACTACTTGCAACTCCTGGACAGAGGACAAGGGTGATTAAGAAGCCGAGAGGGTCCATTGGTTTCGGGCCCAATGCGTGGTAGTAGCTGAATCATGGATCACAAACACAGAACTCAGTTCCTGAGGACGGCTGCAATGAGACAACCCACCATGTACTCCTACATGGCCTCTCACCGCTACCTTTACCAAATCGTGTTCACACACTTAGCTCACACACAGTAGGACATGTTCACACACCTCTGATTCATCCCCGATGAATCAGACCTGACTCAACTCTAAGCAGTAGCAGGCATGACAAACAAGCATGAATGAGTAGGCACATCAGGGCTCAAACAACTCCTACTCATGCTAGTGGGTTTCATCTAATTACTGTGGAATGACAGGTCATGCAGAGGATAAAGGGGTTCAACTACCGCAGCAAGTAACAGATGAATCGATGTTGTCCTAATGCAGTAAAAGAGAGCAGGAGCGAGAGAGTAGGATTGTATCGGAATGAACAAGGGGGTTTTGCTTGCCTGGCACTTCTGAAGATAACATTGAGTCTTCATCAGTGTCAACGATCACATCATCGGTACACGTCTATCGAGAGGGGACAAATACCGGCAAATACGGAAAAGACACGATCAATGCAATGCACAATATGATGCATGCTATGACATGGCAATATGAATGTGTTTTGGGCTAATGCACCTAAAACCAGATTAAATGAAGTTGGTTTGAATACAAGATTCAAATTCAAACTCCATATGTGATTATTTAAATGCCCTTTAATTGATTTGCCCTAAACAGTAGTGATAAGTTGTTCTAACATGCATGAAAATGGTACAGATGGATTCCTTGGATTTTTCTGATAATTTTTCATATATAAATTATTTAATTTGGAGTTACGGTTAATTTACTATGATTTTTAGAAGTTTTAGACATTTTCTGGAATTTTCTGATTATTTAGAATTAAAACAATTCCAGAAAATTAATTATGACATCAGCACTGCGTCATGCTTGCGTCAGCAAGTCAACAGGGCTGCCCCGGGTCAAACCTGACCAGTGGGGTCCACTGGTCAGTGACACAGGGACTAATCCCGCGTTGACCCGGGCTGGTTAGCTCTGACTAAGCCCTGGGGCCCACTGTCAGTGGCCTAGGGGGTTGGTTAGCGGGGTAGTTAGGCCCTAATGACTGGCCACGTCGGCTCCTGCCGGAGTTTCGCCGGCGGCGACCATTAGCGCGGCGGCGAGAGTGGTTTTGGCCACTCCGGCGACCAAATGGGCCGCGGAGGGCATCTAGGAGGAGCTGGGGACGAGCCGAAGCTCCTGGTGGAGTCAGTTGCGCTCGGGGCGGCCGGAATCGGTGTCGGCGGCGAGCGAGGCGGCGGCCGGAGCTCGGTGGTTGCGGCTGGAAGGGCTAGAGGGCACGGCAGGTTGCACGGGTGGGCGCGCTCGGCTCCTGGAAGGGTGCTGAGCACGTTGCCGTGCTCGGGAGTTGGCTACGGTGACTCTAGCACCGTCTGCGACATCGCCGGCGGCGAGGAACTGTCGGCTCCGACAGCCGGGGTGGTTAGAAGGCACGGACGGGCACGGGGAGAGAGGGGAAATGGACAGGGGCTCACGAGGGGTCGGGAGAGAAGCTCGGTGGGCTCGGGGAAGCCTCTGCAACGACGAATTGACGACGGCGATCTCCGGGCACCGGAGATGAAGACGACGACGCTCCGGTCAACTGCGGCCTCCTCTGGTCGCGTGCGTCGCGTGTGTAGCTCCACGGGGTCAGGGCGGAGCTCAGGGATGCATAGTGGGAGCGAGGGGGTAGCTGGCCGCGGTGTTTCTCAGCGGAGTGGCCATGGCGGCTTCGGCCATGAGGGGAAAGAGCAGGGGAGTGAGAGGGAGAGAGCAGGGAGAAGTGAGAGGGGTCGGGGCTGCGTGGCGTCGCGGGAGGAACCAGGGGAGGAGGAGGCAGCAGGAGGTGGAAGCAGGAGGTGGCGCTCGGGCGCGGGCGCGTCGACACGCCTCTGCCTACTGGCAGAGGTTGAAGACGGTGGGGAGCTGGGCTGGGCCTCACAGGTGGGCTGCACAGGGGGGCTGGGCTGGCACAGGTGAGCGCCAGGTAATTCCCTTCTCTTTCTTTATTTTTATTTCTATTTTAGTTACTGTTTTCTATTTTCTGTAATTGTGTTTGGATTTATTAAAAATGCCAGAGCATTTCCAAAAATCATGCAACTGACTGTGGCCACTGTTTGGAATATTTCCAGCAGTAAACATTTCAGTTTGTGATTATTTGAGCATTTAAAATATTATTAGCAATTAAATGCCCAAATGCAAATACTATATAATTTAATTCAAAAATCCAGGAATAGCCTATAACTATGTTCATCATTTTTTGGAAGAGGTTTTCACCTCTATCAGAAATTATGAACATTTCCAAAGGGCATTCTGGGTTATTGAAAATATTTTTATTGAACCTAGTTAAATTTCATTTGGTACTAGGGTTTCAACAATCCCCATTTCAAATTTCTTTGGAATTTAAACATGATGGCATGATGAACAAGCAAAGTCAAGCAAGGGCTGAACTGGGGCTGTGACACAACCGCTCAATCGATCGGGGTCCTGTTCATCCAGAGGCAACACCACGGGGTCCTGTTCATCCAACCCCCCCCCCCCCCCCGCCCGCAACGCTCACTGTTCATCCAGAGGCAGCATCGATCGGCTTCAGTTAGCAGTAGTACCGAAGGAATCGCTCGATCGGGTTCAGTTAACAGCCATTGACCGAACGCTCGGGTTCAGTAACGCGTAGCCTGCGGTGCAATCGCTCGGGTTCAGTTAGAGCCCAACGCCTCGCTCGGGTTCAGTTAGAGCCAACGCCTCGCACACACGCACGTACGTGTACGAGAGAAACGCACGTCGCTCGGCCCCTGACCTCCCACCGTAACCGGGAACTCCCTGAAATTTTCCTCGCCCTCGCTTCTACCACGGTTTTTTCCATCATGGACGGCCCAAAGAATGTCATGCAGCTGCGTCTCCGGCCTGCCCAGGACGAAAAGCCCATTTTCTGTCATGATTTTTTGTCATAGAAGTAGGAGCCCACCACATCTATGATGATACCGGGTTTTGTCACAATTATCGTCATAGAAGTGTCATATGTATGACAGAAAAAAATTTCGTTTGGCCCAAAATGTCACGGATGTGTCTTTTTTTTGTAGTGCATGGTGGATGAGGCAGTGAAATGTGCCCCGTCTTGGCAACGTGGTCTTCTACAACATTCTGGCCGACTCGTGCTTGTCAAGTCCGTGGTTGCGGCCAAACCCATCCACCACTTCATGATAGCAGATGCACCGGCTTGGGTGTTGGAGGAGATTAATAAATGGATGCGTGCCTTCTTTTGGGCTGGCAAAGAGAAAGTTAATGGCGGGCAGTGTTTAGTGGCATGGAGCATGGTATGTCGACCCACTTCTTTCGGAGGTTTGGGCGTGCGGGATTTGGAGCTTCAAGGTATTGCGCTTCGTGTCAGGTTGGAATGGCTCAAAAGGACCGATCCTCAGAGGCCGTGGCAGGGGCTGGCTATGACGGAGGATAGAGAGGCACGTGAAGTGTTTGACAGCCTAGTCAAGATTGAGGTGGGGGATGGGAGTAAGGTGCTCTTCTAGAGGGACCGTTGGATTCACGATTTTGCGGCGAGGGATATTGCTCCCCTCATATATTCCATGGTGGAGACTCGCATCAGGAATAGGCGCACGGTCAGGGAGGGTCTGCTCAATACCAGGTGGCTACAGGATGTGGGCGGTGAGCTCACCTTTGTTGGGCACATGCAGTTGGTTCATCTCAACTTGGCTATGAGCACGGTGCAGCGGGATTCTCAAAGCGTAGATCGTTTCTCATGGCCGGCCGACCCATCAGGGAAGTACACCGCCAGGTCCATGTATAATCGCTTGTGCCTCGGGATTCAGAGGGTACCGTATGCCAATAGTATCTGGAAGAGTTGGGCTCCGCTTAAGTGCAAAATCTTTGTTTGTTCGGCGGTTCAACACCGTATATGGACATCAGATCGAAGAGCTAGGCACGGGCTGCAAGACCGGCCATCCCCTTGCTACACCTGTTTGCAGGATGAAGATAACGCTGAGCACATCCTGGTCCAGTGTGGCTACGCGCGTGAAGTTTGGCATGGCTGTCTCCACGAGATTAATTTGGATGTGGAGAGACCTTAGGTGGATGATGACCTGTTGGAGTGGTGGCTCAAGGTTAGGAAGGGCATAGGCAAAGAACTCAAGCGAGGGTCCGATTCCTTTGTCATCGGGGTAGCTTGGGCTTTGTGGAAGCAGCGGAATGCTCGTGTATTCAACAGGACGGCGCAGCAAAGGATGGCTCACCAACTAGTAGACTTCATCCTGAGGGAGATCCAGGAGTGGAGAGAGGCTGGCATAGGGGTAGTTGGGTTGTCACGCTTTGTGAGAGAGTAGGCTTTAGTTTGTGTGGGGTGTAATGGGTGTGGTCGAGGGTGGTCGTGTGCATCCTCCCTTGGCCTCTCTTGTAATTGGTTTCTCCCTCTTCTATAAAGTTAAGGTATGCCGTTGGCGTACTCTTGAAAAAAAAACCTATGGCCGCCGGGTCTACTTTACATCATATAAGTTTCCGATCTATAATTCTAGTTTACTATTTATTTTGCAATCTTTATTTTCCAATCTATAAAAAAATACCAAAAATATTTATCTTATTATCTTTATTATATCTCACTTTTGTAAGTGACCGTGAAGGGATTGACAACCCCTTTATCGTGTTGGTTGCGAGGTTCTTGATTGTTTGTGCAGGTACTGGGAGACTTGCGTGTAGTCTCCTACTAGATTGATACCTTGGTTCTCAAAAACCGAGGGAAATAATTACGCTACTTTGCTGCATCACCCTTTCCTCTTCAAGGTAAAACCAACGCATGCTCAAGAGGTAGCACCGCCAAAAAATGATTCCTCCCCTTGACATCTTGGGCGCACCGTTTCGGAGGCTGACCTATGGGCCTACTAAGTTGACCCGTACCAAGGGCTTTGTCAACTTAGTCAATATAAACAATTCTAGCTGCAGTGACCGTACGATGTCCATCCAACGACCGTCGTGCTTCTTCAACCTCTGGTATTCTTGCTCCAGCCGCCCAAACTAGCACCAACCGTGCCTCCTGCTCCTGCCTCTTGTATCCGGCTGTGCTGCCACCGCTGGCCATGCCATCCCTCTATACTCACCCACACCTCCTGTTATTCTTCGGCGATGGCAGCCTCACACCGCAGCCGAAGCAGTCCACCCACATACTCCCCTCCACGTCGGCATCCACTGCCGCGTCTTCCCTGGATCCGCGTCATTCCCTTCCTAGGCCTCACTGTCGTCCACCGCCTTGGTGCTCTCGGTGTGGCATGGTCAACGTGGTCAACGAAGGACAACCATCAGAAGAGGACTTTAGGTGGTGAGGCTGACAGCTGGACCCACCAGCTACATCTTCGAACACAAGGAAGTGCCTCCTTATTACTCGCAAAATAAAAACGATTCCTCCCCCTGATAGCTGGGACCGAGCAGCTATATCTTCGCATGCAAGGAAATGCGTCCTTATCCTCCCTGACCGCTGGCACCCACCCGGTCAAAGCGCACACAAGGTTGTTTGTCTAGTTGCGAACGTGTACGTACATACTGGTCGATTGGTCTCTCTGTAAGTATGAACCGTGGCCGAGTAAGTAGCGACACGTGTTATTCTAGAGCACCCGACATAGTAGTTCACGCAGTCCCGTCTAAGTCCTATACACGTACGTACAGCCACAGGGCAAAAAATATGTCCACGTACGTACATAGGGGTGGGGTCTCGAGCGCGTACTCGTGCATATATACGGACGACCAAGGCTTGTGTACATGGAGAGGCAACGGACGACAGCAACGACGTCCTATTCATCAGGCAGTGAACCGGCTGGGTCGGAATGGAGAAACATCGTCCTGTTCATTGGGAGGCAACCGACTGGGTCGGAATGCGTCCTATTCAACGGGAGCCAACCGGCTTGGACAGAACAGCCAAAACGAGGTCTGGCATACCGTGGAACGGAGGAAACGGCCTTCTGTTCGACCAGCCACGGTCGAAAGAGGATCCTGTTCATCGGGAGGGGTCTGGGCGTACCGCAAAACGGAGGAAACGGACTTGTGTTCGAGTGCCTATGGTCGAAATGGGGTCCTGTTGATCAGGAGGGGTGTGGCATACCGCAAAAACGGAGGAAACGAACTTGTGTTGGAGCGCCTACAGTCAAAACAGGGTCCTGTTCATGCACCGTCTACTGCCTCGCTCCAGCCTCCATGAGCTACTGTCCATCCACCGTTGACCTCCTCCACCCTCCACGGGCTACTGTTCATCCAGCCTCCACCGGCTCCTATTCACAGAGCCTCCACGGGGTCCTGTTCATCCACCCCCAATCGGCTAGGGTGCGGCGGCCTCCTCGTGGTCTACTACCAGTGGGGTCCAGCGGCAACGGCCTACTACCACAGGGTCCTATTCATCCAACCCACACTGGGAACTGTTCATCCACAACCAACCAACCAGCTCGACTCACCAAGTCTTGACTCGTTCTATGTACCGCGCGCGTGGTAGCAACGGTCACTGTTCATCAAGAGGCAACCCAACACCGGCTAGCTAGCTACGACTCGCATGGGGGCTCGATCGGCTTCAATAAGCAGTAGTAGTGATTGATCTCTCGGGTTCAGTTAGCAGCAACAGTGAAGGAATTGCTTGGGTTCAGTCAGCAGCGAGTGAATCGCTCGGGTTCAGTTAACAGCCAACTCCTCGCACGCACGCGTGTACACGAGAGAAACAAGCAAACCACAATGCATTTCTCGGCCCCGACCACCCACTGTAACCGGGAATGCCGCGACATTTCCTCTCCCTCGCTTCTACCACGATTTTTTCCATCATGGACGGCCCAAAGAATGTCATGCAGCTACGTGTCCGGCCCGCCCAGGACGAAAAGCCCATTTTCTGTCATGATTTTTTGTCATAGAAGTAGGAGCCCACCACATCTATGATGATACAGGGTTTTGTCACAATTATCGTCATAGAAGTGTCATAAGCATGACAGAATTTTTTTTCATTCGACCCAAATTGTCACGGATGTGTCTTTTTTTTGTAGTGCAACCGCCTTACGGAGTGGCCACAAGGACTAGGGGCGCCCTACACCGTGGGGCGCACCCTCCGTCCTTGTGGGCCCCTCAGGCATCGTCTTGCGTTGATTCTTTTTCCCAAAAATCACATATATTCCAAAAAATCTCCATATGTTTTTATCGCGTTTGGACTCCGTTTGATATGGATTTTCTGCGAAAGAAAAAACATGCAACAAACAGGAACTGGCATTGGGCGCTGGATCAATATTTTAGTCCCAAAAAATGGTATAAAAAGTTGCCAAAAGTATGTAAACGTTGTAGAATATTGGCATGGAACAATCAAAAAATATAGATACGACGGAGACGTATCAGCATCCCCAAGCTTAATTCCTGCTCGTCCACGAGTAGGTAAATGATAAAAAAGATAATTTTTGATGTGGAATTCTACCTAGCATAATCTTGATCATATAATCTAATCATGGCATGAATATTAAGACACGAGTGATTCAAAGCAATAGTCTATCATATGACATTATGACAACAATACTTCAAGCATACAAATAAAGCAATCATGTCTTCTCAAAATAGCAAGGCCAAAGAAAGTTATCCTTACAAAATCATATAGTTTGGCTATGCTCCATCTTCATCACACAAAGTGTTTCATCATGCACAACCCCCATGACAAGCCAAGCAATTGTTTCATGCTTTTAATGTTCTCAAGCATTTTCTATTTTCATGCAATACATGAGCGTGAGCCATGGATATAGCACTATAGATGGAATAGAGTATGATGGTGGAGGTTGTGTGGAGAAGACAAAAAGGAAGAAAGTCTCACATCGACAAGGCTAATCAACGGGCTATGGAGATGCCCATCAATTGATGTCAATGCGAGGAGTAGGGATTTCCATGCAACGGATCCATTAAGAGCTATAAGTGTATGAAAGCTCAAACTGAAAACTAAGTGGGTGTGCATCCAACTTGCTTGCTCATGAAGACCTCGGGCATTTGAGGAAGCCCATCATCGGAATATACAAGCCAAGTTCTATAATCAAAATTCCCACTAGTATATGAAAGTGACGACATAGGAGACTCTCTCTATGAAGAACATGGTGCTACTTTGAAGCACAGGTGTGGTAAAAGGATAGTAGCATTGCCCCTTCTCTCTTTTTCTCTCATTTTTTTGCTTTTTGGGCTCTTTTTTTATTTTTCGTCCGGAGTCTCATCCCGACTTGTGGGGGAATCATAGTCTTCATAATCCTTTCCTCACTGGGACAATGCTCTAATAATGATGATCATCACACTTTTATTTACTTACAACTCAATATTACAACTCGATATCTAAAACAAAGTATGACTCTATATGAATGCCTCTGGCGGTGTACCAAGATGTGCAATGATCTAGCATAGAAAAATATCAAAAAAGGACAAGCCATGAAAATATCATGATAGCAATCTTACGATCATGCAAAGCAATATGACAATGAATTCTCAAGTCATGTATATGATGATGATGGAAGTTGCATGGCAATATATCTCGGAATGGCTATGGAAATACCATGATAGGTAGGTATTGTGGCTGTTTTGAGGAAGATATAAGGAGGCTTATGTGTGATAGAGTGTATCGTATCATGGGGTTTGGATGCACCGGCAAAGTTTGCACCAACTCTCGAGGTGAGAAAGGGCAATGCACAGTACCGAAGAGGCTAGCAATGATGGAAGGGTGAGAATGCGTATAATCCATGGACTCAACATTAGTCATAAAGAACTCACATACTTATTGCAAAAAATTATTTGCTATCAAAACAAAGTACTACGCACATGGTCCTAGGGGGTAGATTGGTAGGAAAAGACCATCGCTCGTCCCCGACCACCACTCATAAGGAAGACAATCACAAAATAAATCATCCTCCGACTTCATCACATAACGGTTCACCATACGTGCATGCTTCGGGAATCACAAACCTTAACACAAGTATTGCTACCAATCCAAAATTACTCACTAGCATGACTCTAATATCACCATCTTTATATTCCAAAACTATTGCAACGAATCAAACATATCATATTCAGTGATCTACAAGTTTTATGTAGGATTTTATGACTAACCATGTGAATGACCAATTCATGTTAACTCTCTAAATAGATATAAGTGAAGCATGAGAGTTCAATTCTTTCTACAAAAGATATGCCCACGCTCTAACAAATATATGTGAAGCAAAAGAGAATTCTACAAATGGCGGTTTTCTATGTGTAGGGAAACAGGCAATCCAAACTTCAAATGATATAAGTGAAGCACATGAAACATTCTATAAAGACATACTCAAAAGATATAAGTGAAGTGCAAAGAGAATTCTATAAATCAACCAGGGACTATCTCATACCAGCATGGTGCATTATTAAAAGAAAAATAAAAATCACACGACGCTTCAAGATTTACGCATATCATGTGACAAATAAAAATATAGCTCCAAGTAAAATTACTGATGATCGTTAGAAGAAAGAGGGGATGCCTTCCGGGGCATCCCCAAGCTTAGTTGCTTGGGAGTCCTTGAATATTACCTTGGGGTGCCTCGGGAATCCCCAAGCTTGGGCTCTTTCCACTCCTTATTCCTTCATCCATCGTGATCTCACCCAAAACTTGAAAACTTCAATCACACAAAACTTAACAAAACCCCCGTGAGATCCTTTAGTATAATAAAAGAAATCACCACTTCAAGTACTGTTGCAAACTCATTCATATATTGTTTTTGCATTGTAGCTAATGTATTATAACTTTTCCATGGCTTATACCACCGATACAATCGATAGTTTCATCAAAATGAGCAAAACAATGCATCAAAAGCAGAATATGTCTTAAACAGGACAATACTTCTGTAACTCCAAAAATTCTGAAAAATTAGGACAAAATAAAAAATTTGTATATAAGTATTGTGAAAAAAGTTTCAGAAGCTTTTGGCTTTCCGATAAAAAATGTAAAATCACACACTACAGCCAAAGTTTCTGTTTTTGCACCGCACAAACCAAACAAGCAACCTAATCATCCTAAAGGCAAATCTTGGCACATTATTTTTATAATACAATGGAATTGTACAAGAGGGTAATTATTTTTGATGAAAAATTCAACATTGTTTCCATGAGTATGAGCACAAGTGTTCAAGGTCGACCCTCACTTCTCCAATGCATAACTTCCAATCGCTTCTCTTTTGTGAAATTTTTCTTAAATTCCCCTCTATATTTTTTGTTTTTAAACTATTTAAAAGCACTCAACAGAAATAAATGACTCTCTAGAACTTCCGGGTTGTCTCCCTAGAAGCGCTTTCTTTAAAGCCATTAAGCTAGGCATATAGTGCTCAAGTAATGGATCCACCCGGATCCCAAGGTATATCAAAGCCAATTTTTAATTAACAATGTTTTGTAATTTAGTAGTGAGCACAAAGTAACATATATCATATAATGACGAAGTCTTACTCTCTTCCTATGCATCGGCATGTCATAAAAGAACAATTCATGCACACAGAGTAAAGGCCAATGCATAGTATAAACAGTTTCTTGCAATTTTATCATATTGGAAACATAGAGAGGCGGAGATGTAGTTCCTCTCTCATAATAATTGCAAGTAGGAGCAGCAAGCGCATGCATATTATATTTATCAAAATCATCATGTGCAATAATAGAACGCAACCCATCAATATAATCCTTAATAAGAGCAAACTTCTCTGATATAGTGTAGTTGGGAGAATTCAAAAAGATAATAGGACTATTATGCGTGGGTGCAATAGCAACAATTTCATGTTTAACATAAGGAACTATAGAAAGTTCATCTCCATAAGCATAATTCATATTGGCATCATGGCCACAAGCATAGCAAGCATCAATTTCATCAAAAAGGGATATTTCAAACAAATCAAAGGGATCATAGCAATTATCATTGCAATCATCCTTCGGTAAGCACGAAGGGAAGTTTTTTTTTGAGAGTCTGCAATCGCGTACCTTAGTTTTATAGAAGGCAGAAATATGTACAAGAGTCGAAGATTACAAGAAGGCCGTGGCAACCCACAACTGGTTACAACTCGGCCCTCAGAACTCCACTCCTACACCTATACTTAACTACTCACAAAATGTGTTGACTCCATGACCTCCTGCCATAGCCCAAGCACGCAGATCGTCAAAGATCTGACCAATAAAGTTGGCGATAGAAGAGACTTCCCTTGTCGAACCAGAAACTAGTCCGTTGTGATGCTTCCAAAGGCTCCAACAGATGAGCAAGACAACCGAGTCGAAGCCTTTTCGAGTCTCCTTCGAAATCTGTTTACGAGCATGCAACCACCAATCTGCAATCTTGTCGTCCGTCGTAGGGACCAAGGTAGTAGTGATCCTAGCTCTGAGGAAGCAGCAATGCCAGACTTGCCGTGCAAAGACGCAGCGGAGCAAGATATGGTCGACCGTGTCCTCCCCTTGGTCGCATATGTAGTAGGCAGATGCTTGGTCTTGCAGTCCATGTTGTAGTCGTTGATCTATTGTCCATAGCCTATAGTGCGTAGCAAGCCACATGAACAGCTTGCAAGAAAGAGGCGCCCAGCATTTCTAGATTGCCGCAGCAGCGGCGAAGCGAGCACTTCCTTGCCACAACATGGCATATGTCGATCGTGAGGTGTATGATCCGCTTTTGTACCATCTCCATATGGGGGTATCGCATTCCCTTGGATCAGGGACCGTATTGATCGTGATCTCCCAGAGCTGGATAAGTTGGAGAAACCCATTGACAAAGAGCTCTTCCGTGAGCTCGTTTGCCCATCGATGAAAATGCAGGGCCTCTCTGATGGTGCGCCTGTTGACCACTTGCCTGTGGACTCGCTGACGGACCAAGGGTGCAATCTCTTCTATAGATGAACCATCGATCCTTCAATCTTTCTAGAATAGGACCCTCTCTCCATTCCCCACGTTCCAATGAACTAGGATGTTGAAGGCCGCCTGAACCTTGGCATCCATTGCTAGCGACAAGCCCTGCCAGGGTCTTGAATCATCTGTGGCTTAAGCCATTCCCACCTTAGTCACAAAGCCAGCCCGTGCTTATTCAGATCCAACACACATAGACCAGCAAGTTGCTTGGGCCGGCAGACCTTTTGCCAGGAGACCAAGCACTTACCTCCATGAATCTGATCTGATCCCGCCCAAAAGAAAGCACGGCATCTCTTGTCAACGTGATCCAAAGCCCATTTAGGCGCGTCTGCCCCTAGCATATGGTCTGTGTGTGGGTGTTTCTCTAATCACCATGTTGACAAGAATCAATCTACCAGGTCTTGTAACCATGTCGCGCTTGAGGGAGTCCTGGATAAGGGGGTCCTTGGGCGTCCGAGCTATGCAACATAAGCCGGACTAATGGGCTACGAAGATACAAGATAGAAGGCTTTCCCCGTGTCCAGATGGGACTCTCCTTGGCGTGGAAGGCAAGCTTGGCGTGCGGATATAAAGATTCCTTTCTTTGTAAACCGACTCTGTACAACCCTAACCCCCTCCGATGTCTATATAAACCGGAGGGTTTAGTCCATAGAGGCAATCATAATCAGACAGGCTAGACATCTAGGGTTTAGCCATTACGATCTTGTTGTAGATCAACTCTTGTAACCCCTATACTCATCAAAGTCAATCAAGCAGGACGTAGGGTATTACCTCCATCAAGAGGGCCCGAACTTGGGTAAACACCGTGTCCTGTATCCTATTACCCTCGATCCTTAGACGCATAGTTCAGGACCCCCGTACCCGAGATCTGTCGGTTTTGACACCGACATTGGTGCTTTCATTGAGAGTTCTACTGTGTCGTCGTCGAAAGGCTCGATGGCTCCATCGATCATCTACAACAATGCTGCCATGAAAGAGATTTTTCTCCCCAATCAGATCTTTGTATTTGGCAGCTTCGCACTGCGCGCCAACTCGGTTGGCCACCTAGAGCAGATCGACAGCTGTGCCCCTGGTCACCGGATCAGTTTTGCAAATCTTAACTATGTCGCTGATATCCGAGGAGACTTGATATTTCAAGGATTCACGGCCCCAACCACTGCTCAGGCCTTAGATCTGGAGTGCGTCACCAGGTCCGAAGACGGGAGTTTAGAGCCCGCCAGACCCTCTACGGCCATAGAGCTCAACACTGGAGAACCAGAGAGAATAGTTTCACCGGCGGCCATCTCAAGGCCGAACTCTTCTCCAAACACTAGCTTCGAATCCTCTAAGTCCACGTCACGCAAGCACGGCCCGGGAACTTCTTTCCCCATCCAAACCTCGCTCTTAAACGAGGCTTCGGACTTAATGCGATCCCTCACTATCACAGAGGAACCGCTTCTGAATTATGCCCAACCCGGACTAGGGGATGAGAATAGGGAATTTTACTTCCCACCTACCACCCACTTCATAGCCACTGTCGATGATCTGACCAACATGCTCGACTACGCCTCCGATGACATCGACGGTATGGATAACGATGCCAGAGGGGAGCAAGTCCAAAGCCCGCCGTTCACCCGACGTTGGACGGCCACTTCCTCATACGATGTGTACATGGTTGGCACACCAAAAGAAGGCGACGGTGATGGTGAAAAGGATCCAGTTAAGGATGAACCTCCTGAGATACCACCAAAGCGCCGACATCAGTGGCACCGCTCTAAATCACGTCGCGGAAAATACAGCAATACCGGCACCGGAGATGATGACACTCTGGAGAACGCCGAAGACCAAGGAGACCCCATCGAACCAACATCCGAACAGGATGATCGGGAGGACGGGAAAATTGATCTTGACGATCAAGCAGGGAACGAAGACTCGGAGGATAGCAACTATCTACCACTCTACGAGGATGACGTGAGCCTCGGCGACGAAGATTTTATCATGCCAGAGGAACCCCTCGAACAAGAGCGCTTTAAGCGCAGGCTAATAGCCACTGCAAGAAGCCTAAAGAAAAAGCAATAGCAACTTTGAGCTGACCAAGATCCGCTCAATGACAGAAGGACTAATGTCCTGGTAGCCGAAGAATACGGCCTCGAATGCCCAACAAAGTTACCCGAAGCATAAACTGCTACCCTAATTCAACGATGAGGCGATGGAGCCCATACCACCCGCGCATAACACGGCTGACGGATCTGACCAACCACCATGTGGTCGGGACAGAACGGCAACTCAAGCCGAACACCAGCCCGCACCACCTCGCCATAAAAGCAGAGAAACAATAGCTCGGGGATACACTTATGACCTACGTCAGGACCTGGACAATAGAGCCGGCCAGACCAGGTCAATCTACGGATCAAGGGGGCGTGCCCAAGCGTGAGAAGATGACCATCATGCCTGGCATGACAAACACAACCCCACCAGGGCCGAAAACCGCATACAGACTTCATCCGAACTGCGCCATGACGTTGCCCGCTACAGAGGCGCCGCACACCCCCTATGCTTCACCGATGAGGTAATGGAGCACCAGTTCCCAAAAGGGTTTAAACCCGTGAACATCGAATCATACGATGGCACAACAGATCCTGCAGTATGGATTGAAGATTTTATTCTCCACATTCACATGGCACGTGGTGATGATCTACATGCCATCAAGTACCTCCCCGTAAAACTCAAGGGGCCAACACGGCACTGGATAAACAGCCTACCAGAGAACTCTATTGGTAGTTGGGAAGACATGGAGGACGCATTCAGAGACAACTTCCAAGGTACCTATGTTCGGCCCCCAGACGCCGATGATCTTAGTCACATCATCTAGCAACCCGGAGAATTAGCCCGACAGCTCTGGACCAGGTTCTTAATCAGAAAGAACCAGATTGTGGATTGTCCGGACGCCGAAGCCCTCGTGGCCTTCAAACATAGCGTCCGAGATGAGTGGCTCACTCGCACCTCGGCCAAGAAAAGCCGAAGTCCATGGCAGCCCATACCGCACTTATGACCCACTTTTGCACGGGAGAGGATAGTTGGCTTACTCGTAGAAGCAATAGCACCAGCGACCCTGGCACCTTCGAACCTAGGGACGGCAATGGAAAGCCACAACGGAACAAGCACAAGCGTTGAAACAATAATGAAGGGACCCAAGACACGGAGGTCAACGCGGGATTCAGTGGCTCCAAACCCGGTCAACGGAAGAAGCCATTCAAGGCAAATAGAGATGGCCCATCCAGTTTAGACCGAATACTTGATCGGCATTGCCAAATTCATGGCACCCCCGATAAACCCGCCAATCACACCAATAGAAATTGTTGGGTCTTTAAACAGGCCGGCAAAATCAACGCCGAACACAAGGGGAAAGGGTCGCCCAGCGACAATGATGACCAAGAGCCTCGTCAACCGAACACGAGGGGATAGAAGCAATTTCCCCCTAGGTATAAACAGTGAATATGATATATGTCGCACATATCCCTAAGAGGGAGCGTAAGCGCACATTACGGGACATCTACGCCATAGAGCCGGTCGCCCCAAAATTCAACCCATGGTCGGCTTGCCTGATCACCTTCGATCGAAAGGACCACCCAACCAGTATCTGTCATGGAGGTTCGGCAAGTCTGGTCCTCGATCCAATCATTGATGGATTCCATCTCACGCGAATCCTCATGGATGGCGGCAGCAGTCTCAATCTACTTTATCAAGACACTGTCCGCAAAATGGGCATCGATCTGTCAAGAGCCGAGCCCACTAAAACTACATTTAAAGGAGTAATACCTGGTGTAGAGGCTTGCTGCACGGGCTCAATCATGTTGGAAGTCGTCTTCGGTTTGCTGGACAACTTCCGAAGCAAAGACTTGACCTTCGATATCGTCCCGTTCCGTAGTGGCTATCACGCACTGCTCGGACGAACCACTTCCACCCTCTTTACCACGGTCCCGCACTACGCCTATCTAAATCTTAATATGTGCGGTCCACGTGGCGTCATTACAATCAACGGAAACACAGAACGCTCCCTCCGTAATAAGGAGCATACCGCGGCCATTGCGGCCGAAGTACAAAGCGGCCCTGTCAAGCGACACACCTCGTCGGCTATTAAGCCGTCGGATTCTATTACACAAGGCCGGCCAATTCCGCATGCTAACAGCTCGGCAATTCCAGAGCTGGATTAGCAGTTTTGCCTCCATCCATCGCCATGTATATCCGTGTAAGCCATACCGCACGTGCATAATTACGCACTCAAAGTACCTTGGGCATCAGCGGAGGCACAATAAAACAGGCCTATAGTACGGCTTGACCCTATACGGCCTTCCCCTTTTCCTTAATTATTTTTTATCCTTTACCACAGGTGCATCAAAACATGCTCATCCTATGGACTCACAAGGACTCTCTCCGAGCCCAGTTCCATACAAATACTCGAAAACCATTCCTCTCAAAGGATATTTTCTTACTCAGGCGAAAGCGGCGCAGACGTGCGGCAAGAAGGTGCAAAGGACCTCATAGACCACAACTTCACTCAAGAATCTGTATAAAGCTTTTTTCCCTTAGCCTTAGACCCCCGGCATGTAAAATGACCTTGGTGATTATGGTACCCTCTATAAGATTACGTTTTGACATATCAACCAAATTCCAATAAACCAAATTCTTCTTCAGTATTGTCTTTACTAATAGACATTATTCCGTCTCTTTAGTTGTCACACACACACACACACCTCGGCACAAATTGCCAGGAGCTCTATATGGGAACGCATGTGTTGCCAAACTAAAAGTCTGAAAAGCTTTATAGCACAATTCGGCGTCCCGAGCTCAACACTATATGCATCGGCTCTGAATCATGTCTTTGGTCAATAGTTGGGTTGCCCGGCTCTTGTGTTTGCTACCTTACGTTTCGTTGATCGGCTAGGGAAGTATAGGGAGAACTACTGCGATTGTGTTTCCGGTTTGTCCGGTTAAGCACCTTAGTAGAGAAAGCCGAAAACTGACTGTCATGATGCGGCAAGAGCTGGTCAGCCACTCGGCGACTTATTAAAATCTTTAGCTATTTTTTCTGTTTCACACGAAGGACTGTTTCTCGGTCACATATGCAACACATCCGCATTGGGATAGCCACGTACACACCAGGGGCTACTTTGTAGACCCATCGTCAAACTCCTATGGCTAAGTGAGAGCAATAAAACCGCATAGTCTGGTTGCCTGGTTCACCGCGCGGACACCTCCTTCATGGACCAAGACATTGCGATAAGTGAATTCATGCGCAATTCCGAACACCCCAGTAGTATCTACATGAGGGTTGAAGCCAACGACTGGGAACTCTCAGATATAAAAACAGCCGCACATGAGGATAAAACCCTTCATAAAGGCATGTATATATTACAAAAGCCTTAGTTCATAATACAAACTCCCGAATAGTTCGGACTCGTTCACTCGAACACTACATCCTTCGAGCATTGGCATTCTACAAGGCGAGCACCTCTTAGTACGTCCTCAAAATAGCGCTCCGGTATGCGATGGTCCTTGCTTTCGGGCGGGCCCTCAACTGCCACCTTTTCGGCCTTCATCTTCGCCCAGTGCATCTTCACACGGGCGAAGGCCATTCGCGCTCCTTCTATGCAGGACCACCTCTTGACGGCATCAATTCGGGGCAGCGCATTAACGAGACGTAGCACAAGGCCGAAATGGCTTTGGTCGGCCACAACCGGACTATGACGTCCTTCATGGCCATGCTGGACATCTTGTGCAGCTCCGCCCATTGTGCCATCTGGTCATTTAGCAATGCGGGACGCTCCTGCCCCGCAAACTGCAACCAGAAAAGCTTCTCCGTTTGCGTACCCCTCCTGGGCCCGGAAGAATTGGGTGGCGTCCGCAGCACTCTTCGGCAGATCCGCATATGCATCTGGAGAACTCCATAGTCAATTAAGCAAGGCATACCCCCGATCCCCAAATTTATCCTGTAACGGAAAGGTCTTACCAGCCGCTATCTGTCTGGCTTGACGGATTTCCTCGTGCACCGCGCGGGATTTGGACCGCGCCTCCTTGGCATCTTGAAGGGCCTTGGCGAGTTCGGTCCCCTTCGCCTTATTTTCCTCTTCTAAGGACTCGCACTTACGGGTGGTGTCCTTGAGCTTCTGCTCCACCTCGGTCACCCGTTCGTCAAAACGGCGTCGAGCGGCATGTTCGATCGTTAAGTCCGCAGCCGCTTTATCAGCGACCACCTTGCATACCCTAGCTTGCTCGTTGGCTTGGGTAAGCTCACCCATGAGGGTTTCAACCGCGGCAGCACCATCTGCACAAACACACACATTGCAGCTCTGGAAATCCCACAGAATACGGACATAAACAGGCATCACATAAGAGTATATCATACCTTGCGCCTGATCGAGCCGCTTGTTAACAAGGACTAGGTCCTCATCAGCTCGCTCTAGTTTCCGTTCAAGTTTGGAAATTTCTGCTGATTGGGCAGTCACCGCTAACAGGGAGTCCTGTTTTAATCCAAATAAAATAGCATGTTACCACCTGACAACTGACTATTGATCCTCTTCTCTCTTTTCCTTTAAAGAACCGAACAGAGTCTCAGGGGCTACTGTCTATATACAGGCATATTTTTCATAAAAATGATCAAAAATATTACATTGCATACGTCAAAGCCTACTAGCAGGCTGGAGAAGGCTTGGTTCAGCCTGCTCTTGGCGGACTAAATCTTCTCAGCCAGCGTACCCACCAGGATGCGGTGCTCATCCAGGACGGATGCACTTTGCAGTGCGTCCGCCGTGGTATTCGGCGCCTCCGGATTAACAGACCACGCTGCTTCCCCTTCCCCTGCAGGGGGTCGCTCACTAGACTCCGGGGCCGTATGGGTCTCCGGAGTAGTATGCGGTTGTGGGTAGGATTGACCGGGGCCCCCGTCGCCGGCCTCTGTGGGCGGCGTACCCCCCAGTCCTTCGGCAGCCGAGGTGTTGCCCTCCAGCGCAATTGAGCCACCCCCTGCATCTCTTCGAGGCCTGGGGAGGGCCTATGCGATGACACCTCGGTGCTACTGGAAAACACCGGCGGATTGAGCCTAAGGAAATGGGCTAAGTGGTCGACAGGTGGTGGTGGTGGTGGTGGGTTGTTGTTGTTGTTCTGCTGGTTCTGGACTAACATCTGCATCAATTGATTCTGCTGCTGGATCAACTGAGTGAGCTCCGGTGGGAATCCATTGTCACGTCTCGGAGGCATCTGAGGGTTTAGAAAAGACGAGAATTAAGAATAGAGTGAGGTCTAAAGGGAAAACACTACCCCAATGCACATGAGCAAATGCACACAAAATCACTTCATTCAATCAAACAAGGGCTTACAGTCGGTCTAAAACTATCGCAAAAGTGCTCGAACTATAATGTTTACATGGGGGAATACTACTACTATCTGGTGGTCATCTAGAAATTTGAACCAGTGGAAGACTCCATGATATCTGCTCCAGCTTCGTCTTCAAAGTCGGGTTCACTTGGATCCGAATCGGTGTCGTCGATGATGATGTAGTTGTCCGGACATGCGATGTACTCGTCTTCCTTCCTAGATGCTAACTTCCTCTTGAGTTCTTCAATCTCCTGCTTAAGATCGCCATTGTGTCTTGCTAGAGCTACGATCTCGTCCATATAGTCCTTGCGTGTAGACTTCAGTTCTCCTTCTAGCTCGATGATCCTTGCCTTTGCATTCTTCAACTCTATCATATCATTGCACATCTGGTTCTCGTGGCGTCGAATGTGCTGGTTTAACTCCTGGATGAAAGATGCAATGGATCTATCCTTCTTGGTGTTGACTAACTCCCATTGTTCATCTCGGCGTCCGCAAATCTGGTAGATAGTGTCCTTGAGGTCTTCTTGGTAAACTTCTCCAATGCGTCCTATGGTGATATGAGCTGCCATGCTCTTTCCCAGACTCCAGGTTGGTGCATTGAAAACACTATCTATAGGCTTCATGATTGGCACGAATGTCCTTCCCGGAACGTGAGCTTGAATCTTCCAGCGCTCCTCTTCAGGCAGAGTGGCATTGAAGGTTCCTGTGAAGCTTGGTAATCCAATATTCAGGTACTTGGTGACTTCCTTCAGGTGAAATCCAAATGGTGTGCCTTCATCCGGTTGAGCGTACTTAATCTTCGCGTTCGTCATCCTAAAAGAGTAGAAAAGATGAGGAGTTAGAAAATGAGAAGAGAATGGTGATCTATGGCTTTAACTTAGTGGTCGTGTCCTACAGTCAGCGTGTGCTCTGATACCATCTCTGTAGCGACCCGACCCGAATGGATGAAGTGCTCTATGCTCAGGTGTCATCCCTGGATCAGTAATGCTGACACCACACAGTATATCGAAGGATTTATAGAAGAATGGCAATCACACACTTATTACATCGTTGTCTCAAAGAGAACTTATTACAATAAATATGGCTTAAGGCCATATAATAATGATAATAGTGGAAGACTCGGAAGATAAATGGGTCCATCAACTCCAACGGCATCACTGAGTATAGAACCACGACCTAAAAGCACCTTACTCGTCGTCTGATAAGTCTGCAACATGAGAAGTTTCAGCCCGAAAACGGGTCAGCACATGGAATATGCTGGCAATGTAACACATAGAGAGTAATGGAATGAAACAGCTATACTATATGCATATATGGCTGGTGGAAAGCTCTATGGTTACAGTTTTGCGTAAAGCCAGTTTTTCCCTACTACAAAGGAATAAATTTATATAACTATCATGGTAGTTGTTAAACATCGAGAATGGTTGACAGCATTCCGATCCCAATTAAGTGAACATTTAAAAACCCAACAACATTAATTATAAGTAACATGTTGAGATTCACATGATATTCAAGTACTAGATACTCAAGTTGTCCATAACCGGGGACACGGCTAATCATGATTAGTTTGTACACTCTGCAGAGGTTTGCGCACTTTTTCCCACATGACTCGATCGCCTCCGTTTGTTTTCTCGCACTACATGGTGTTTGAGAAACGGATGACCGAGACATAGTCTTTCAGAAGCGCTAGCACCTTACATGTGGGGTAGACCGCACCACCTACAACCCCTACATCTGCTAGTCCACCCCGTAAGAGTTTGCACAACTTAGTCAACTATGCCAGAGCCCATAGTAGCATGTGGCTGCACACGGAAGTTACTAGCATGAATGATCTTATGATCCCTTTGAGCCTGGGTGGCGGTCCGAAAAAAAAACAGGCAAGTCCTGATAGACATCAGGTGCCTCAATCCACCCAGATGTGTGTTTAAGTTGCCACCATAGATAAACCATTAATTAACAATACTCACATCTGTCATGGATATCACTCACCCAATCCACGTCTACTAGCATAGCATGGCATAATAAGCAAACGTAGAAGTAACTCCCAAAGGTTTCATAATAATACAGGTGATAGGTACTACCTCATCTACTTCCCATCCCACAGTTTAGTTAGATCCTAATCATGCAATGTGAGAGGATTGATCTAATGCAATAAAACATGGTTTGTAGAAAAGGTATGATCAAAGTGTTACTTGCCTTGCTGATGATCCGCGAGACCTAGGGTTTCGAAGTAACAGGCGGCGCAATCCGGGTGATCTATCGCAGACAAACAACAAGCACACGATAAGTACTCATCTAATGCACAGGTAAAACTCGAACAAGAGAACGAACCAGAAAGTTCAACTTAAGAACTCCGGTTGCAAAGAAAGAAAGAACCGAATAGACGACGGAAAAACAAACGGCGGATGAAAACAACTCGATTCTAGCAAGTTGAAACTAGGTCAAATTTTACCGGGGCAAAAACTTGTTTAAGTTTATTAGACGGAACGGCGGTTTCGAAACGAAACTCCAGGCGCTTGAATCACCTGATTCCGATAAACGAGCGAGAAGAAAGACTAGAACGAAGATCGGATCTGAGATCACAATCGCGGAATAAATCCGACGAAAAGAAAAAGAAGAACGATTAAACGAATGGGCGTCGTTAACCGGGGAATAATCGGTGATCACGTTCGTTGAGACGAATGGTCCGAAAGAAGAATGAAAACCGATCTAGGGTTTTCGGAAAAGAAAACCGAAACAAAGAATGAAAGAAAACCGGAACGGTTAAGAAAGAACCGGAATGGTTTAAAAGAAAAACTGAACCGAGGGGAGAAAAAGAGACGCGGCGCGGAACAACCTCGGCGAGGCTCCGGCGAACGGCGGCGACGGCGGCTATAGGGCGGCGGCGGCTATAGGGCGGCGGCGGCGGGTGAGGGGCGCGGGGTGGGGCGCGGCTAAGGAGGAGAGGGGCTTGGGATTGATGTGAGGAGAGGGGGGGTTTGGGGTGTATTTATATAGGTGGCGGGGGGGGGGGATTACTTGGGGTAGGGGCAAGCAAAAGAGGGAAAACAAAACAAGGAAATGGGGGCTAACCGGCCTAGAGTCCCTTTGGGACTCGGCCTAGAGCGAGGGAGGCGGCGGCCTGGCACTGCGCCTGGCGCGCGCGCTGGCTGGGGAGGCGGCCGACTGGCTGGGCCTTTGGCCCGGCTGGCCTCGGTCCTTTTTTTTAACTGGATTCGCGCGCAGAAAAACAAAAGAAAACTAAACTAAACGAACTCCAAAATTACTAAAGTAAATTTTCCCCGACTCCTAAAAATGAGTCGAACAAAATGAACTTTACTCCGGACCTAGAATGCAATTTTTGAAAACGCGCATTTTCCCTATCCAAATAAAAAGCAAACAAACACCAAAAACCAAAATTTGATTTATTCATTAAATCTTCATTTTTCCTAAGTTTGGGAAAAGTCATATTATTTCCCTCTCTCATATTTTGATATTGGGAAAAAATTGAAGATGAAATAAATAAATCAAATGATCCTCTTTTCAAAATTTGAGAAAACTCTCAAATATGAAAATAACAAAATCTCCAACTCTCTCCGTGGGTCCTTGAGTTGCGTGAAATTTCTAGGATCAACCAAAATGCATGAAAATATGATATGCACGATGATCTAGTGTATAACATTCCAAATTGCAAATTTGGGATGTTACATGGAAAGAGAGGGAAACACAAGGGAAACACAAGAGAAACACTAAACCAACACAAGAAAGTCACACATGTGCTAGATCCTCGAATACATAGGGTTCACACGGTACACAATCAACCAAGGACGATACAAGGGTAACGGTCTTCTCCTTGAGGAGGTCTTGATGTTCTTCCCTAAAGAGGGGTCTTGAATCCACTTGGGGAACCTTCTCTGTAGGAGGCTCGAATCTCCGAGGAGAAGGTAACCAAGTGGATGAGCAAAGCTCTCACACAAACATGAGCTAATCCTTTTCTAACCCTATCTAGAAGGAATAGGTGGAGTATTTATAGTCTTAGTGGAAAAGAGGGGGGCGAAGGGGTACATGGGCTGCGGCCCAACACGAATCAGCGCACAGGCGTCGGACTTCTGGGGGTCACCGGTCGTACGGAGGCTCGCGAGGGTCCGGACGTCCGTTGCCTGTCGGACGTCCGCAGTTTTGGCTCGGGTGGTCTTCAGTCGGTCGTCCGGTCTGGGTCGGACGTCCGGGCGTCAGTCGTCCGTTGGGCGTCAGATGTCCGTAGGTTTCTCCTCGGGTGTGGGAGCATTGGTCGTCCGAAGGGGCCTAGACATCCGGAGCCTGGAAGTCGTCGGACGTCCGGTGCTCGTCGGTCGCACGAAGCCTGGAGACTTTGTTCTCCTCTTCTTCTTTGTCTCCGTCTTCCCGCCCATCTTCCTCTTCATCTTCTCCTTTCTCCTTAGCTTCTCCATGATACCTGAGAATGCACAAAGTGTCCGTATGAGGTAGGAGCCGTGTCTCATGTGTATCAAAGTGGAAATGTGAGAGGATAGATGTCACCTCGGTTTCAAGAGCTCTTGCACGTGTTCGTGTCATGGGTCACAAAGGAGATGTAGTCGGGTCCATGGGGATGGCCTTGAGATGGTCCGCATCAACTACTCAATACTTCTCCTTCGGATGGACGCACCAATTGGTGTTCGGAGGTTTACAATTTACCTCGGAGGCTGGATAATTGCAGTCGAGGCTAGTGTCATCTGATGACTTTGGCCACGACTTCTGCTTCTTAAAAAGCAGCTTCCAGATCCACTTATGTGTTGTACCGTAGAACCATTGTAGGGTCCGCGGCCCTTCCGGATTGAACTCCCACATCTTTAGGGGCCGCCACTAGCAGGGAAGTGCTCGGCGGATCAACATCACTTGGATCACATCAGCGAGGGTAATGTCCTTCGCTATCATGCCTTGGACGCGTTTCTGCAGCAGCAGCACTTCATTGACTGACCCCCAGTCCGGACCCTTGTCGTCCAGCATGTGAGCCTTAGCAGGGGTCTGGATCTGAAGGTTGGAGCGGCTGCCCACTTAGGGCCGCAGGATTCTGTGATATAGAACCATTCCTATTGCCATATCCTGACAATGTACACAAAGACTCCCTTTGGCCAGTTGACTTTGGGGAGCTTGCTCACCATGGTGCCACCGCAGTCCTCCTGTTGCCCATCGACCACCTTCGGCTTCATGTTGAAAATCTTGAGCCATAAGCCGAAGTGTGGAGGGACGCAGAGGAAGGCCTCACACACGACGATGAACGCCGAAATGTGGAGGAACGAATTTGGGGCCAGATCATGAAAATCTAGCACGTAGTAGAACATGAGACCCCTCACAAAGGGGTGGAGGGCGAATCCGAGTCTGCGGAGGAAGTGGGGGATGAACACCACCCTCTCACCGGGCTCCGGAGTGGCGATGATCTACGCCGGATCGGGAAGCCTGTGCTTGATTTCTGTGGTTAGATACCGCGCCTCCCGCAGCTCCTCGATGTTCTCCTCCATGACGGGGGAAGCCATCCACTTTACCTGAGAGCCAGCCATGGTCGGAGGAGTTGCGGAGGGGAGAAAAGCTTGGAACTTGGGTGTTGGAGCTCGAGGATGGGGAGGCAGAGAGAGAATGAGGTGTGGGCGGAAGAGTTGGATTCTATCCACTTATATGGACTGTGAATATCAAGCGTCCCCCCTCCCTTAAGCCTTAAAACTCGCCTGTTCCCTAGGGGTCATGCGAACATCACTGTTAGGTTACCAAAACTCGTATTGATAAGGATCCCGCAATAAGGGGACACAATCTCTGCTTTGACAAGACATGTTGATAAGGAGTTGCATGTTAAAACGCAAGGCGGGAGGCCCAAAAACGGTTCGAAATGATAGCAGAGCTAAGGGTGACATTTCGCTGGAAAAAGATGTCAATGGATATGTCTTATTTTAAGTATTATGCTTCTATGGTTGGAGGATTAACCTATTAAATAGATACGGACATAGTTCTTGTTGATCAACTACTTTAAATTATTCGGAGGAGGAACCCGCCTTGCAATGTCGAAGACAATCTGCGCGCCGGACACATCGTCATTGAAGCCTGGTTCAGGGGCTATTGAGGGAGTCCTAGATAAGGGAGGGTCCTCGGGCGTCCGGACTATGCAACATGGGCCAGACTAATGGGCTACGAAGATATAAGATAGAAGGCTTTCCCCCGTGTCCGGATGGGACTCTTCTTGGCGTGGAAGGCAAGCTTGGCGTGCGGATATGAAGATTCCTTTCTTTGTAAACCGGCTCTATACAACCCTAACCCCCTCCGTGTCTATATAAACCATAGGGTTTAGTCCATAGAGGCAATCATAATCAGACAGGCTAGACATCTAGGATTTAGCCATTATGATCTCATGGTAGATCAATTCTTATAACCCCGTAGTCATCAAAGTCAATCAAGCAAGACGTATGGTATTACCTCCATCAAGAGGGCCCGAACCTGGGTAAACACCGTGTCCCTGTCTCTTGTTACCTTCGATCCTTAGATGCACAATTTGGGACCCCCTACCCGAGATCTGTCGGTTTTGACACCGACAGCGCTGCCATCCCAGCAGGAAGTTTAGCACCTCATCAACCATAGGCTGCCAATCCGAGCTGAGCTTTTTGATAGAGAGCTGCATACCAAGATATTTGCACAGGAAGGTTTCCATGCGCCACGGCATACCAGCAGCGACTCTTGCCGTGTCTGTCTCATCAGAGTGTATCATGATGGCAGAGGACTTGGTGAAGTTGACCAGTCTAGAAGTGGTGCCAAACATTTGTAGAGCAGTACTTGTAAAGCTTAGGTCAGCGATGGTCGGCCTACTAAAAAGAATGACATCATCAGCGTAGATCGTTAATCTCTAGAACGGAGAGCACCCCAGCATCGCACTTATCGCTCCCCACTCTTGCGCTTTCACAATCATTGTCGTGAGGGCATCCATTGCAATGATGAAGAGCAAGGGGGAGATGGGGTCCCCCTGTCGTAGCCCCTTAGCATGTCAGAATTTCCTTCCCGGGCAGCCGTTAACAAGAACTCGCGAGATGGCCGTAGACAAGAGTATAGCAAGCCGAGAACACCAATGCTCAGAGAACCCTTTGGCTCTAAGCACCTCATGCAAGAATGACCAAGAGAGCAAATCTAAAGCACGGGAAATATCAAGCTTGACCAAAACTCCTTTAGCCTTTCTCCGATGTAGATTTTTGGCCACTTGTCGAACAAGCATGAAATTGTCATGTATGTTTCTGCCCTTATATATGCCGATTGGTTGATGCTGACCAGCTCATGCATCCGCAAGCATAGCATGAAGGGAAATTAAACATTGTATGGGATAAAGAGTTACTCTCATTAGAAGGTGGGCACGGGTGATCAATCCGCTCTTCCTCCTTTTGTTCTTCGCTCTCCTCCTCATCCTTTTCATCTAATGAGCTCACAGTGTCATCAATTTCTTCTTCCATAGTTTCCTGCAAAGTATTAGTATCTTCTTGGACAGCCGAGACCTACTCAATAAATGCATCAATATCAGCTTGTATTTATAATTCAAATAGCAAGATTTTCATATCTGTAAATAGCATCATCATAATTTTCATACTCTTCAAAAAACATTTAATTTCACAAGCACCCTTAAAAGCAATAAATTCTTCTATTCATTCCACATCATAGTAATCTATAAACCATTAGCATAAGAAGCCAAGGTTTTATTATCATTAAATTTACATGAAAAGGGAAGGTGTGGATCCTTCATCCTAGAGAAACAAGTATATTCATACCTCAAGCATAGTTGCTGAGCATACCAATGAAACATATGAATTTGATCCCATAATAGTTTCCCTTTTTGAGTCAAGCGATAATCCCTAAAGTATCCACCTTTATCCAACGTGTCTCCCATTGAAGAAAATATTTCCTAGAGGCAAAAATAAAGTTTTTATTTCTATTTCCTTATATCATGATAAATGTTTATTATTCATGCTAGAATTGTATTAACCGAAAACTTGATACATGTGTATATACATAGACAAAACAAAGTGTCCTTAGTATGCCTCTACTATACTAGCTCGTTAATCAAATATGGTTAAGTTTCGTAACCATAGACATATGTTGTCATTTGATGAACGGGATCACATAATTAGGAGAATGATGTGATGGACAAGACCTATTTGTTAGCTTAGCATAATGATCGTTAAGTTTTATTGCTATGCTTTCTTCATGACTTATACATATTCCTTTGACTATGAGATTATGCAACTCCCGGATGCCGGAGGAATACCTTGTGTGCTATCAAACGTCACAACGTAACTGGGTGATTATAAAGCACTACAAAAAAATACACTTTCGCAATGATACGTGTTTGTCACAGTAGGTCCTGTTTTCTGTTATGCAGGTACATCCATGACAAACTTATGGCAGAATCAAGATAGTCATACCTGTATTGTCGTAGAAGTGTTCCATGACATTACCAAAATTATCATCACAGAAGTGTCCACTTCCATGACAATAAATCGCGCGTCACAGAAGTGCTTTCGTCAAGGGTGACCAACACGTGGTATCCACCGCAACGGAACGCCGTTAAGCTATCAGGTCGGGTTTTGGATCCGATAACCCGTTAACAGCCCCGACCAATGGGGATTTTCCACGTGTAAAATCATCATTGGCTGGAGGAAACACGTGTCGGCTCATCGCTGGGACAGGTGTCATCCACTCATTGGACAGAAGGCGCCTATGATACGTTGACATGTGGCACCGCCCAACAGAGGCCCATTCCTGTGAAAAGGCCGGCCAGTTTGACTTGGTCAAAAGGTGGCGGGCTGGCCCATGGAAAGCCTGTTAACGGCATGTTCGCATATAGCCCATTTATAGCCCGCTAACCCAAGGCCCGTTACGCCTATACGAATTTGGCCTAGTAGCGTCATCTGGGCTATCCAATATGATTCCAGCCCGTTTTCAATTCTGGCCCATGTATGGCCCATGACGTCCTTCGGCCCATATGAGGCCCTATGTAACTCTTGGCCTATTAACGGCCCGTGGTGAAACTGGCCCGTAATGAATAGTGTATCACTTTACACCCATTAACGGCCCGTGGTGAAACTGGCCTGTAAAGAATAGTGTATCGCTTTATACCCATTAACGACCCATTATTTCGTTGGGACGTTTCCAGCCCATGTTATCTTTCGGCCTTCTCAAAGCCCATTTATTCTTGGGCTATTTTCCAGCATTCTTTTACTTACGGCCCGTTACTGTCATTTTCTGCTTGTGGGCCAAATTTAGCCCATGGTTATAGTCGGCCCATTTGTGGTCCGTTAATACGTTGGGCCGTTTTCATAGCGTCATCAAATATAGCCTATTAATGATGGCCCGTTATGGTCGGCCCATGAACGGACGATTCCAACTATAGCCCGTTTATGGCCAGAATGCAGTCTATTTGGCCCATGTTTGGCCAATAGATCATATGGCCTGTATAAGGCCAATTGATGATACGACCCATAGAAGGCCCATTGTTTCTACGCCCCGTAGAAGGCCCACTGTTTCTACGGCCCGTAGAAGGCCCACTATTTCTACGGCCCGTAGGAGGCCCAGTATCACTACAGTAAATATTAGCCCATGTTTATTGTGGCCTAATTTTAAAAAATAGGTTATTACAGCCACTAGCAAACCGCAGAAAAAGAACTGCACTGACTACAAGCAAACAAATAAACAAGAAAACAAGGAAATAAATAAGCAAGCAACTTACACTAGGCTATCATGGCTATTACACATATTACATCCACTGTGCATCAAAGTTCGCCACCAGTGCAAATATAGGGAACACAGCAGCATATAAACACTGTAGCAAAACAAGTCCAGAACTGAAACCTCTTCAGAAGAGCTCAAGAAACAATATCCTGGGTACCCATAATGCTGGCAAGATGCTTAGCAAGCTTATTAACTTTCTCTTGTTTGGTGCTTAAATCCTCCAGCGCTTGCTGTTGCACCAGAAAGTATGCATCTAAATTCTGCAGGGACTTCCTTAGTCCTTTGGCTTCCTGTCGCATAACATCTGATCGATGTCTTTCAACTTGAAGTTGAGACTCAAGAAGCCAAACTGATTCAGGCAACGAGTTCGAAGAGCTAGTGCCAGCAGTGGTAGCCAGTAACTCGAACAGTACATCAAGATAGGACTTTGGGGGTTGTCTCAGTGTCTTCAATATAGTTTTTATCAGCTTTCTTGGAGACCAACAGGGATGTCTCACTATGTTGAACCTTATCTGCATTACTTCCTTTACCATTGCATAAAAGGGTACTCTTCTCCAATATTGTATCCGCGTTCTAAAAGAGAAACAAACAAACACATCTCAGGTTAACAATGCAGTACATGAAACTCATTTTGGTAAACCAGTTCAGTAGTAAGGTGGACAGGATAACAACATGAAAGAAACATATATCTATGTAGTATGGTCACTGTATGGTCTATACCATTCTAGTTTATGTTGCCAAATCAAGATAGATACAGTTCGAATCATATCTATTTAAGACAAAGCAGCATAGACAGAATATAAGTGTGGGAAACTACACAGCAATAACAACACTTGTAATGTGCATGGCATGAGAACATAACTGTTTATTCAATTGAAACTGAAATCAACATAGAGCAAGTTACAACAGAAAATAGCCAAACACATTGAAGAAACAGGTTTAAAACATACCTGTTGCACCATTGGAGTTTCAATTGCATCCTTCAAATTTGAAATTAGTTGGTATCAGTAAATACAGTGATGCAAGAGCAAAGTAGTATGAACTATAGCTACGAAACCTGACCTGAGAACAATTCTTCTTCTGCTTTAAGCATTGACTTCGGGTTCGGAGTGGTGGTCCTCGTGATTGGGGCACCACAGTTGCCTTACTAACTGCTCGTGTTTGGGTGCTTTGTGGTGGAGACGGTGTTGTGTCAATGGGAACTGGGTGTCTATCTGCTGGGGTTGGGGTTAGAAGGGGTGTAGCTGGTTCTCTGTCCAACTGGGTAGGGGTACAATCTGCATGAGTGTTGGTTATGTGTGGTGGGGCTGGTTCTTGGGCAAGTACAACCATGGTTCTATCTGCATCGACAGGTAGCACGATCTTTTCTAAAGACCGTGTTTTTACTCCCACAGATACTACCATCACTCCCTCCAATTGAAATGGCTGATAAACAAGAAAAGTAATTGAATGTACATACATTGTAAGATAGACAGGTGCAATGGATAGTAGGGAAGAAAACGGGGCATGAAATAATTCACATTTATGTTGTCTAAGCAAACAGAATAGCAGGAAATAATTTCACATATATGATGGCTAATTAAACAGGATAGCATGACACAATTTCACATGTATGATGGCTAACTAAATAGGATAGAATGACATACTTCAAAATATGAAGACTGTGTAAATAGGATGACATGATATAACTATACGATGTGTCTATTAAAGTGGTTGGCATGCCATAAATCACAAACATGTTGTCGATGGAAACATGATGGCATGATATAATTCACGGATAGAATGACATAATTTAAAATATGATGACTATGTAAACAGGATGTGATGATATAACTATATTATGTCTTTATAAAATGGGTTGGCATGCCATAATTCAGATACATGCTGTCTATGTAAACATCATGGCATGACATAATTCAAATATATGATTTATATACTAAGGAAGTGAGCAGAGGGCAATCGCATATATGATGTGTCAACTAAGGAGATGGCATTCAATATTGTGTATATGATGTAAAAACTAAGCATTGCAATACAACATATGCATTATATGAGTAATATAACCATGCCAAGTTTGAGCATACACCTCTGGGGGATAATAGGACTGGTCATCTGCCTCTGAATCCTCCTCTGAAGAGCTATCTGTAACCAGCAAGATATTTGCTTTAGCAGGTAGCATTGTCTGCTCTGAAGACCTTGTTTTCACTCCAGATTTCTCCATCACCAATTCAAATGGCTGATGCACAGGAAGAGTAGTTCAATATACAAACATTGTCGACAAAATCAATGAGAAATACAAAAAAAGGACGGCATGATATAATTCACATATATGACGCTTGCCTAAACAGCATGGCATTGCATAATTCACATACATAGTGCCTTGCAACAAGATAAAATTGCATAATTCACATATATAATGTCTTGCAACAAGATGGCATTGCATAATTCACATATATGGTAATTAGACACTAAACAGGTGGCATTCACACAAAGCATGTCTAAACTAAGCAAATGACATAGCAATGCAAGATACCAAACACACGATATGAGCAACATAACCCTGCCAAGTTAGGGCATGCACCTCGGGGGGGCGGGGGGAATATGACTGGTCATCTGTCTCTGAATCCTCCACTGAGGAGCTATCGGTAACCAACAAGACATGCGCTTCGTCAGATAGCATTGTCTGCTCTGAAGACCTTGTTTCCACTCTAGATTTTTCCATGACCGTGCCGAATGGCTGATGCACAGGAAGAGTAATTGAATGTACTAAAATTGTTGACAAATTTAACACGTAATAAAAAAATGATGGCATGATATAATTCACATATAAGATGACTGGCTAACCAGGGTGGCATTGAAAAATTCACATATATGATGCCTGGCTAGACAAGATGGCATTGCATGATTCACATATACGATAAAGAAACTAAATAGATGGCATTGACACAAAGCATGTCTAAACTAAGAAGATGACATCTTTAATGTATACAGTAAGAAATGCAAGGCACCATATGCATGATATTACCAACATCAGCGTGCCAAGTTAGAGCGAAGACCTCATGGGGTAAATAGGAGTGGACTTCTCCTTCTGAATCCCCCTCAGAACAGTTATCTTCCTCTTGATTACGATCCTAAATGGGTGGAGGGGGGCTGCCTTTGCACCCACCATGGAACGACGTCTGCATGAAATTTTATTGCCACGCAAGGCTCATCTCTTTTGCTCTACATGATCAGTTCCATTGTGTACATTAACTGGCATGTAAGGAGTGCATGCACAAATCCAGAGTGATGGTAGCAAACTATGGATAGACCCAAAACCAATGATAGTAGGCAGATAATAGCTTTAGTTAAAAAATACAGATAATGGCTCCTTTAATGTTTGTTTGCACCCAACATGAAACTCATAGTAGACACCGGAGATTAACCAGATAGTAGACAGATAGTACTGATTGCTTCCCCAATATGTACCCCACAGCCATTTAAAAACTCAAGTTTCAGCATTAGTTTGGACCTAACTCAGAGTCTACTAGGTGAACACGACGATAATGTAGGATTTCATCATATTAAGCGACGCATAACATAAGCAGACACAGAAGAGTGCGACCTCTCTTGCGGACCCGTGTAGTCTTCAAGGTCATCTACTCAGTTGATGATGGTAATGCAGTTGCCGTGGCTGCCGACGGCGGGGAAAAAGATCTGAGGCGGTGAAAGACAGTCTGGAGAGTGGATCCCTGTTGTGGTGAACCCTTCCGTCGTTGGAGCAGCTGAGCTGGGGTGGAACACAGCGCCGCAGGAGCAGGACAAACCACACAAGGTTTTCTTTGACACATATCTATAATAGAAGTAATTGAGTAAGGGCTTGTTTGAATGTGAGGATTCTAACAATGCAGGGATAGGAAATAGATAGGAATAGGATAGGAATGCACGTGCAAAACAGAGAATTTAAAAACACAGGATTTCTGCCAATCTAGGTGTTTGATTCACAACAATTGGAAGATCACAGGATGCAGAAAAGCATGGTGAGATTAAGTCTAACCACAATAAAATGTACGGTTATAATGCTATTATGCTACTATCTCTTAGTCTTGTGCTTGATGAATAGGAATATGAAAAGGAGGAGAAGTGGAAATTAGAATTCCTACAGTTTTTCTTTCAAGGAGACACTAAAGGAACAAATCCTACAGTTTTCCTTTGCTCCATTCCTTTGCACCAAATTCATGAAAAGTAGTACCATAGCAAACTTTGCAATTCCGATGGTTTTCATTCACTTTTCCTTTCAAGCACTGGCGATTCTAGTAGGCAGGCTTAAGCAAGGAAAATCTGTGACGCCCCAAGACCGTTGCGCCAGGTGTCATCCGGTTATTCGCTGTTGTTGCCTTGTCATTTGCTTGCGTGTTGCATCTTGTCATGTCATCATGTGCATTGCGTCATCATGTTTTCAAAACTTGCATCCGTCTGGGTTCCCCCAGTTCCGTCCGTTGTCCGTTCTGAGCCCAACCACACTTGCACGTGCCCGCGGCATGTCCGAAATAATATTTTATAAGTGGCCGGAAAATGTTCTCGGAATGGGTTGAAAGTTGGCGTGTGGTCTTATTTTAGTGTAGATAGACCGCCTGTCAAGTTTCATCGCATTCGGAGTTCGTTTGATAGCCCAACCGTTAAACTATAGAGGCATTATAGCCGGACACACGTCGGACGTTTTCGGTATCCGGAAACAGTCGCCGGGCCTCCCTCTCTCCTCTTCTCTCAGCTCGAGACCGTATACACAGCCCACTACCTACCGCCAGGCCCAACTTCACCTCTCTCGTCAGCCCACGGCCCTCCTCGCGCGCGCGTCCGGAAGTTGTCCCGGACCTGACCCGGACAGTCGTTACCGTTGTTTCCGGATCATCCCCAAACATCTACAAAACGTCACCATTTTCTTACATGGACTCCCTAGCCTTTTTTTTCTCGACCGCCCAATTGCGTTCGGAGGGACGGATTAGCCCCTACCCAAAAATCCTATTGCTATATATAGTCCAACCCCTAGACCCAAACCCTAAAATTTAGGAGCCTTGTCCCATCGAGCCGCCGCCACTCATCCTGTCTCTTCCTCCTCGGGTTTATCCCCGAAAAAAGCCCCTCCTCGCTTTCACCACCACACCAACCAGAGCCCCCCTCCTCCCTGCCTCCTCCTCATCGCAATTGAGCCCGAGCGCGCCACTAGTGGCCTATAGGCCGACCCCGTCGCTGCTCCTCCCCTGCTCCTTCTCCTTCCCTGCATCTCTTTCTTTCTCTCAGTTTTTCTCTCTGCCCCACAGGAACTAGGAGCTTCACGCTATGGTTGATTCCCTCTCCGAGCTCCTCAAATCCGTTCCGCCGGAGTTCCACGTCGCCGGGAAACACCTCCCTGAACCAAGGACTGGCCGGATCCACCGCGCCCGCGTGGACCTTGCCCCTTTCCCGGAACTGCTGCCGGCAGGCCTCATCTTGACCGAGTGCGCCGCTGCTGTTGTTTCCCTATCAAACGAGCCTGCACCGCCGCACGCCTGCATCCGCGACGGAGATGAGGTCGATGGCTCCTGCTTCCCCTACCGCGTCGCCCGCTGGATCCGCCGCCCTCCGCTGCTCCTCGGCCGCTGTCCCCCTGTGACCTCTGCTTCATGAACGAGTGGGAGAAACGCCTCCGTTGACCACACTTGCCCCTGCCTCGATCCAGTGGGATCGGCAAGGGCACGACTGATCCAGTACCCGAGTGGGCCGGCCTGCCAGCACCCTGCCGGCCTCCCCTCTCCACCAGCTGGGCCAAGGCCCATGAGTGAGGACACGCCCAGCCTCTCCCCTGTTCCTGTTGGGCCAACAAGACTTGGCCCAGTATTGTTTTTTTTCCTGCTGCTGTGTTTTTCTCTTTTATCCAGTAAAGACAGATTTGCAGAAAAGACCTTCAACTTCATGCATTTAATATCTCACAAACCGTGCATCGGATTAAAATAAACTTAATATCAAACTTGCTTAGTTTTTCATCTAGTTTAATAATCTGTCAAGGACTGGACTTCAATTTGTGGGAGTTCAACCCGGCGCAGCACCGCACTCTGAGCAGGCTCTTCGACACGACGTACGAAAATGTCTGGAGGGGGCTAACCAAAGGCGCCGAGGCTCCCACATCCGCCTCCGAAGACCACGGGTTCAGATCGCAGCGTCTTGCTGGCGAGGTAAGATATTTCCATCCTTTACAGGATGTTAAGTTTTTTCATAGTTTGACTCTATGCGGGATCTAAACTCCCTCACCTTTGACAGGATTGGCGGGAGAAGTCCGGACAGATTAACTGTCCGGCTCCCTTGCCCGAAGACCCAGCCCCTGCTCTCCTAGAGAAGCTGCTGGTTCTGGCACCTTATGTGGTGCCAGAGAAGAAGGCCAAGAAGAAGAAGGCCACGGGGACTCGAAAGAGTTCCCGACATATGGTGGTGTCAGACTCGTCGTCCCACGAGTCCGAGACGCACTCCTCCCGCGAAAACGAGGAGGAGGAAGAAGAAACCTCTCCCCCTCCAGCGGGGGGAGGAGAGAAGAGGAAGGCCGCCCGGTAGGGGAAGCCGAGGGGTCCAAGAAGAGGAAAACCCCTCTGCCGGACTACGTCCCTGACGCCGACGAGGACGAAGAGGAGTGGCCGGATAGGGCCAAGCGTCCGGCAAGATCGTAAGTGTTCGGATACCAGAGTAACTCGTGATATTCCTTTTGTTGCACAGCTTTCCCTAACGTCGGATATAATCATGCAGTCCGCCCAAGGACGGGCTCGACGAGTCGTCGAGCGGCTCCCTGGATTCATCGGACGTGAATTCAGTTCTGCCCGCTGCTTCCCCCTGTGCTGCGGATGACGCCGAAGTGGCGTCGCGACAAGCTCCGGGGAGAGAGGAGGTGGTCCAGGAGGAGCCACGAGGCAACCTCCCAGACTCCAGGAGTGAAGGGGACAAGACCCCCCTGGGCTCCAAGTCCGGCTTTAAGCCGGACACTGCGCCAGAATCATCAACGGTTCCGGACCGCGGTAGGCGAACTCCTGCAAAGAGGAGGAAGCCTACTAAGCCGACGTCCTCTGTCCAACCGGAAGCGCCGGACAATCTGCTGGAGGAGCTTAATGGCGCCTCCATCGACGAGGAGCACCGTGCCATCATGAGTACGGTGGTCCAGAAGGTTCGGTCCGCCAAAAGCGGACTGAATGAAGCTTGTGCTAGCCTTCTAACAGGCTTCGAGGTAAGTAAAAATATGTAAAAATATTACCGTATAGACAGTAGCCCCTGATGCTCTGTTTGGCATTCAGAAAGAAAAGACGAATAGAGGATCTATTAAATATCGCAGGAGTCTAACTAAAAAGGAGTCAACATACGTATGGAGGCCTCGCTGCTGGCCACCGTCGCACTGACTGTGGAGGTGGGTGCCCTGAAGCAGGGCCTTGAGCGGACTGAGCAAGAGCTCGGCCTTGCTAAACGGCAGCTCGAGGAGAAAGAAGGTAAGAGATACCTTATAGAAAAAATGCCTATAGGAAGGCGCGATTGCAAAAAATGACAGGAGTATACTGCTTATTGTAGGGGCCACAACTGAGGTGGCGACCCTCAAGCAGGCGTTGTCCGAGGCCGAGAAGAAAGCGGCCACGGAGCGCGTCGAGCGGGAGAAATTTGAGGCGTAGGTCGGCGAGGTGCGGCAAGAGCTTCAGGTTCTCATGCAAAAACATGAGAGTTTGGAGCTCGACTCGAAGACGCGAGCGTCCGAGCTTGCTGCGGCCCTTAAAACTGCCAAATCTGCCAAGGCCGAAGCCCAGAAGGCCCTCCAGGAATTGGATGCGGTGAAAAAGATAGCGGCGGCTAAGGCATTCTATATGCAAAGCAGACATATAAAAGTAAACTACTTGTTACTTACCCGAATCCGGAGCTCTCCAGGGGCATTCGCAGATCTTCCCTGCAGCGTATCCGATGCCGCCGCTTTCTACCGAGCCGAGGAAGGCAGCTCGACGGAGAAGGTGTTCTGGTCTCAGTATGCTGAGGCCGGACACCCTGTGCCCTTGAGCGACCAGCTGAAGCAGCTGGTCGAGCTCCACAAGGCGGCCGAACAGGCCCTGAACGGCTTCATAGTTCGGCTGTGGCCTGGAGAGGCCCTGCCTGGGAGCTACTTTGGACTGGTGCGGCAGCTGGTGGAGGCTTGTCCAAGGCTCGAGGTCATCAAGCGCTCCGTCTGCATCGAAGGTGCCCGTAGGGCCCTTGCCCATGCAAAGGTGCACTGGGGTAAGCTGGACGGTGAGTAGCTTGTGAAGGACGGGCCGCCGCCGGGGAAGGAGCATCGCAAGCCTGAGAACTATTACAAGGATGTTCTTGCTGGTGCCCGCCTTGTGGCAGATGAATGTACCATGGATGTAATTTTTGAATGAACTCGCTCGTGTTATCCTATGCGCTGAAAACTTGTTCATATGCGCTAAGCAATGCTTGAATTTAAAATATTACTTTCTGTGCGGCCGTTTATCAAAAAATTGAGAGATGGCCAGTCGTCGGCTTCTGCCCCCATGCCACTAGTGCTGGGGTGTTCGGGATAAACCTGAGCGCTCTTTTTCCCATGATTGGGTCCGTCGAGGGAGGCGGTCAGCACAACGAACAAGGCAATTAGACTATAATGCTTGAACACTCTCACTTAGCCATAGAACTCTATAATTTTAAATTTCGGCGAAGCCCCTAGTATTCGGAAGACCGAGTTCGGGGCGCTATCCACGCCTTGGCCGGATAAAGCCGGTTCCTCGCTCGAAGCGGCATAAGCCTTTAAGGACTTGAAAAACCTCTCGAACAGCGACCAGTCTCTCGCCTCATCATGACAGTCAGTTTTAGCTTTCTCCACTAAGGTGCTCGGCCCAGCTCAACTGGGGCACAATCCCAGTGGTTCTCCTAGTGCTACCTTAGCCGATATAGTGGAATGTAAGGCACCAAAACATAGGAGCCGGGCAAACCCAACTATTGACCCAAATCATGATTCGAAGCCGATGCATATAGTGCTATAAGTTCGGGGTGCCGCACTTGTGAAAGTGGACGGACTTCTCACGCCATATTGATAGGTACTGAAGCCCCTGGCGTATTTTGCCGTACCACAGTGTACGGATGCAGCATGTTATTAATAAACATATATATAAAAAGAGGGTAATGCAAAAAATAGACAAAAAGCTATGCATTGTTTATAGAAAGGCTGCTATGAAAGCGGAACGATACAAATAGTGCGGTAAGAAAAATAAATTGGACTATTTAACATGTCCTAGCTAGGGGCAGGCCACGGAATTGTATTAAAAAACAGGTATACTGCTCACAATAGAGACCACCTGGGAGTTCCATGATGCGGCGTGGCTTGTCTACTTCCCTGGATCTTGCATCGTTTGTGCGGCAGTTGAATTGCCAAATGGGTCGTCCAAAGTATGGAGTCCTGAGAGTAAGAGAAAAAAGAAGGAATCCGGCAGCCCCTGGTGCGGTTTAAGCCGTATTTCGGGCGTGCCATGATAGTGCCCCTTCCCCTGTGCCCATGGTATTTCAAGAGCGTAGTTATGTATGCGAAGCGCTGGTTTGGCTATATCGCGAGGGCTAGGGTTGGGGCCGCATTGCTACGCTAGCTCAGAACGTGCCAGGCGGTCTTGTTGTAGGGTACTCCGGGCGCGCTTGACAGTGTCCGGCTTTTTGAAGGCCGAACTAGAGAACTGCCTAGAGAGGCTGCTTTGTACTTCCGCTGCGAGCGCTGCCGTGTGCTCCTCCGTTCGGAGGGAGCGTTTAGTGTTCCTATTGACCGTGATTACTCCTCTAGGGCCTACCATCTTGAGCTTGAGGTATGCATAGTGCGGTACCACGTTCCATTTTGCGAATGCGGTTCGCCCGAGCAGTGCGTGATAGCCACTACGGAACGGGACTATGTCAAAGATTAACTCCTCGCTTCGGAAGTTATCCGGAGATCCAAAGACCACTTCCAGTGTAACTGAGCCTGTACAGTTGGCTTCTACACCTGGTATGATGCCTTTAAAGGTCGTTTTGGTGGGCTTGATCCTCGAGGGATCTATGCCCATCTTTCGCACTGTATCCTGGTAAAGCAGGTTCAGGCTGCTGCCGCCGTCCATGAGGACTCTTGTGAGATGAAATCCGTCAATGATTGGGTCTAGAACCAATGCGGCAAAGCCGCCGTGACGGATGCTAGTGGGGTGGTCCCATCGATCAAAGGTGATCGGGTAGGAGGACCATGGGTTGAACTTTGGGGCGACCGGCTCCATCGCATATACGTCCCGTAACGCACGCTTCCGCTCCCTCTTGGGGATGTGGGTTGCGTATATCATGTTCACCGTTCGCACTTGCGGGGGAAATCCCTTCTGTCCACTGTTGTTTGGCGGCCTGGGCTCCTCCTTGTCGTCGCTATGCAGCCCCTTGTCTTTGTTTTTGGCTCTTAACTTGCCTGCTTGCTTGAACACCCAACAATCCCTGTTAGTGTGATTAGCTGGCTTTTTGGAGGTGCCATGTATCTGGCACAAGAGGTCGAGTATTCGGTCCAAACTGGACGGGCCCCGAGTTTTTCTTTTGAATGGTTGTTTCCGTTGACTGGATTTGTAGCCTCAGAATCTGGCATTAACTGCCGTATCCTCGTTGTTGTCGCTGTTAACGTGGCTCTTTTGTTTGTTCTGACGCGACCTGTCACTTTTTTCCTTGGTATTCAAATTACCAGTGTTCTTGGTTAAGTTGTTACTACGAGCTAGCCAGCTGTCTTATCCCGCGCAAAAGCGGGTCATGAGTGTCGTGATGGCTGCCATAGATTTCGGCTTTTCCTGTCCCAGGTGCTGGGCCAGCCACTCGTCACGGATATTATGCTTGAAGGCCGCTAAGGCCTCTGCGTCCGGACAGTCGACTATCTGGTTTTTCTTTGTTAGGAACCGTGTCCAGAATTTCCTGGCCGATTCTTCTGGCTGCTGAATTATGTGGCTTAGGTCATCGGCGTCCGGTGGTCGCACATAAGTGCCCTGGAAGTTGTCAAGGAATGCGGCTTCCAGGTCCTCCCAAGAACTGATTGAGTTTGCTGGCAAGCTGTTAAGCCAATGCCGGGCCGGTCCCTTAAGTTTGAGTGGGAGGTATTTGATGGCGTGTAGATCATCGCTGCGAGCCATGTAGATATGAAGGAGATAATCCTCGATCCATACCGCAGGATCTGTTGTGCCATCGTACGATTCGATGTTTACGGGTTTGAAGCCCTCAGGGATTTTATGATCCATTACTTCATCTGTGAAGCATAGTGGGTGTGCGGCGCCTCTGTATTGGGCTATATCACGATGCAGCTCGAAGGAGCTTTGTCTGTTGAGTTCTGCCTGGTCGGATTCATTGCATCTGGAGTGACGATCACCGTCACGTGCCGTGGGGCGCCTGCGTGATCCGTAGATCGATCTTGTTTGCCTTGTCCTCCAGGATGTCGCGCAGGTCGGGCGCATTTTCCCGTGCCTTAGTATGCTTGACGCGGTGCCGGGGCATGGCTTGAGTGGAGAGCCAAGAGGCCTCTTTGTCGCGGTCACGAGGTGGCCGGTCGGCCATGTCATGCGCTGGTGATGTAGGTGCTTCCTCCTCTAGTCGGGGTAGCAGCCTGCGCTTTGGGTAACTCTTGGAGGGGCGTTCGAGTTCATACTCTTTGGCCGCAAGGACTTCAGTCCATCTGTCAGCTAGCAAATCCTGATCAGCTCTAAGTTGTTGCCATGAGCCTGCGTTTAAAACGCTCTTGTTCGGCAAGATTCTCTGGCATGACGAACTCATCGTCGTCGAGGCTTGCCTCGTCTTCGGAGGGAGGCATATAATTATCGTCCTCAACCTCTTGGTCCACCGCCCTCTCGTGAGGGCTGGCTTCTCTGTCCTCCTGTGCCGAATTTTGCTGGAGGGGGTGTTCTTCGGTGCTATCCGGAGTAGTATTATCTCCCGTGCCGGAATCACCATTTTTGCTTTGGCGGGATTTAGAGCGGTGCCGCTGACGCTGGCGCTTGGGCTGTTTCTTAGAGGTATCGTCCACCGCTGTTCCATCGCCATCTCCATCCTTTGGAGTGTCCACCATATATATGTCATATGACGAGGTGGCCTTCCAACGCCCTACAGGTGCTGGTTCTTGTTCGTCTCCTGCATCATCGTCCATGCCGTCGATGTCTTCGGAGTCGAAGTCAAGCATGTCGGTTAAGTCGTCGACAGTGGCTACGAAGTGGGTGGTGGGTGGGTTTTGAATTTCTTCGTCATCCGTATCCCAACCTTGCTGACCGTAGTCCGGCCAGGGCTCTCCTGATAAAGAGAGAGATTTTAGAGAATTCAGGATGTCGCCGAAGGGCGAGTGCTGAAAGATGTCCGTGGCGGTGAACTCCATTATCGGCACCCAATCGGATTCGATCGGCAGGGGCGCGGGGGCTTGGTGTTCGGAGAGGAATCCGGCTCCTTGGAGTCACGGGCCATGCGGAGTGCGGGGCTGGAGTTCGGCTCGATCGCCTCTGAGATCGCAGCCCCTAAGGCAGCGTCCAACCGCTGATCCTCGATTGGCGCAGTGGGCTTCAAATCAATGGTTGGAACCGATGCGTGTGCGGCCTCCAAGGCGCTGTTCGGCGGCAGAGCTATATCATGCCCATCGAGACAGTGCGGCACACTTGGCTGTGGCTCGAATTCGTCGAAGATCAAGTCCCCACGGATGTCAGCCGTGTAGTTTAGGCTTCCAAACCTGACCTGATGGCCAGGGGCGTAACTTTCGATCTGCTCAAGGTGACCAAGCGAGTTGGCCCGCAGTGCGAAGCCGCCAAAGACGAAGATCTATCCGGGGAGAAAAGTCTCACCCTGGACTGCATCATGGTTGATGATTGAAGATGCCATCGGGCCTGAAAGTGATGATACAGAGGAACTCTCAATGAAAGCACCAATGTCGGTGTCAAAACCGGCGGATCTCGGGTAGGGGGTCCCGAACTGTGCGTCTAGGCCAGATGGTAACAGGAGACGAGGGACACAATGTTTTACCCAGGTTCAGGCCCTCTTAATGGAGGTAAAACCCTACATCCTGCTTGATTAATATTGATGATATGGGTAGTACAAGTGTAGATCTACCACGAGATCATGGAGGCTAAACCCTAAAAGCTAGCCTATGGTATGATTGTTGTATGATGAAGTTGTCCTACGAACTAAAACCCTCCAGTTTATATAGACACCGGAGAGGGTTAGGGTTACACAAAGTCGGTTACAATAGTAGGAGATCTTGAATATCTACATCGCCAAGCTTGCCTTCCACGCCAAGGAAAGTCCCATCCGGACACGGGACGAAGTCTTCAATCTTGTATCTTCATAGTCCTGGAGTTTGGCTGAAGGTATAGTCCGGCTACCCGAACACCCCCTAATCCAGGACTCCCTCACCAAGCCTCTAACCCACCTTGTCCTAGCAAACCGTTGTTTGGCTATGTTACCGCTTTTCTCAGCCACTCTTATAGTGTTGTTAGTACAGGTGAAGATTGAAGTTTGTTCCTTGTTGGAACATGGAGATGTTGTTCCTTGTTGGAACATGTTTACTTGTTGGTATATCACAATATCTCTTATTAACTTAATGCATCTATATACTTGGTAAAGGGTGTAAGGCTCGGCCTTATGCCTGGTGTTTTGTTCTACTCTTGCCGCCCTAGTTTCCGTCATATCGGTGTTATGTTCCCGGATTTTGCGTTCCTTACGCGGTTGGGTTATAATGGGAACCCCTTGACAGTTTGCCTTGAATAAAACTCCTTCAGCAATGCCCAACCTTGGTTTTACCATTTGCCACCTAGCCTTTTATTTTCCCTTGGGAGTAATGCTCCCGAGGGTCATCATTATTTTAAACCCCTCGGTCCAGTGCTCCTCTGAGTGTTGGTCCAACCTGTCAGCCGCCGGTGGCCACCAGGGGCAACTCTGGGCTGGCCTACCAGAAGTTTGGACAATCCGGTGTGCCCTGAGAATGAGATATGTGCAGCTCCTATCGGGATTTTGTCGGCACATTTGGGTGGCTTTGCTGGTCTTGTTTTACCATTGTCGAAATGTCTTTGATTGGAATGTCTTGGGAGAAGGAATATCCTTCGTTGACCGTGAGAGCTTGTGATGGGCTAAGTTGGGACACCCCTGCAGGGTTTGAACTTTCAAAAGCCATGCCCGCGGTTATGGGCAGATGGGAATTTGTTAATGTCCGGTTGTAGAAAACCTGAAGTTGATCTTAACTAAAATACATCAACCTCGTGTGTAACTGTGATGGTCTCTTCTCGGCGGAGTCCGGGAAGTGAACATGGTGTTGGAGTTATGCTTGACGTAGGTTGTTCTAGGATCACTTCTTGATCATAGTTGTTCGACCGTGCTTTTGCCTTCTCTTCTCGCTCTCATTTGCGTATGTTTAGCCACCAAATATGATAGTCGCTTGCTGCAGCTCCACTTCATACCTTTACCTTACCCATAAGCTTAAATAGTCTTGATCGCGAGGGTGTGAGATTGCTGAGTCCCCGTGACTCACAGATACTTCCAAAACCAGCTTGCAGGTGCTGTTGAACCGTGCAGATGACTCAACCGAGCTCATGGCGGAGCTCGATGAAGATCATGTCCTTTGTGTTGTTTCGTTCTAGTTGATCAGTAGTGGAGCCCAGTTGGGCTCGATCGGGGATTTGTGTAGCATTTGGGGTTGTCTTCTTTTATTTTGGTTCCGTAGTCGGACCTTGAGTGTATTTGGATGATGTAATGCTTTATTCATGTAATTGTGTGAAGTGGCGATTGTAAGCCAACTATGTATCTTTTCCCTTATATATTACATGGGTTGTGTGAAGATTACCTCACTTGCGACATTGCTTTCAATGCGGTTATGCCTCTAAGTCGTGCTTCGACACGTGGGAGATATAGCCGCATCGAGGGTGTTTTAAGTTGGTATCAGAGCCTTCCCCGACCTTAGGAGCCCCCTGCTTGATCGAATCACTGGCATTATTGAGTCTAGAAATGTTTTGAGTCATTTAGGAATTATATATATCGGAGAGTTAGGACTTCTTTTTACTCCCTAGCCCCTTCATCACTCTGGTGAGGCATCCTGACGTAGAGTTTTGACTCTTCTCTTCTCAAATTTCACTAAAAAAATTTAGGATCACGCGGGTATCTTCGAATCGTTCCGATGGTTTTGTGATGAGAACATTGTTCTTGGTGCCTCCTGACATTTAGGGGTTGTGGTAGTGTCCCAGGGAGTTGAGCTCCGAGGTGTTGTCATCACAATTTTATCGTTGCAGTTCTGGAATACTTGAGTTTAGTTTCGCCGACATCGAAAATCTCTTTTATGCAGTTGTTGGTGAGATAACCTCGATGCCACCTAGTACTGGGGCGGGAGTTCGGGAGTATTGCCATAACTCGTATAACAGATGCTTTTCGAAGGTTGAGGTAAACGATTTCCGAAGGTTTCTTGGTTATGTGTTGAAGGATGGATACAGCTGGATGTAGGATTTGCTAGTTTGGGTGAGATATTATGCTTCCCCTGTATCCCCAACACCTGATTGCATAACCAGAAAATTTTGGGAGTTTATAAGTGGGAATTCAAGTAGCTCATAGGATATCTTTCCGACAGATGTATGATATGTAATTGGGGTTCGACGTCAAGTGGTCCGCCTATTCACGGTTGGTTTTACAGTGGTCTCGTTGTGTCTTAAAGAGTCCTTGGCTATGCCGACTCGAGGACGCTTCGTATGTCATGTGCACTTCCTTGTACATGATGGTGATGTACGATTGAGCCCGTGTAGGCCCCACCACGAAAACTTCGGACGAAATTCCTATCATATGTTTGTTCCGGCTTATTCTGCAAGCCAATCCTTTGTTTTGTTTTGAGTTGTGGTATTCGAGTTGCTTCAGAGACAAGTGTTGATTCCATACCAATCCTAAGAGGTGTTCTCATACTCCGATGTGAATACTAATCCTTCTCGATAATTGAGATTGTCATGTCAATCCTTTTCAATCGGTGTGTTTCTCTTCAAGTGGATCCGATCATTTCAACATCCGCAAGATCTAGTATCAGTTCTTCTCAACGGTGTTTGTTTTTGCCTTTGTTTTTCCCGCCCACCCACCCTTTTTCTTCAAGGACTAAGATTTTTTCTTAATCAAATATCCATTTTATACATGTGAAGTCTCTTCTTTCTTTTCTTTCAATATTCTTATCCGATGATTCTCATGAAGATTCTAACGGAGCTTCTAGTTCATCATTCTTCGTTCTTTTTCTTCTCCGGTGGTTTCAATTCAAGATTTTGGTGTTGATCATATCCTTTCCTCGTTTGAGAAGTTTTATCATACCGGTGCACCTCTTTGTCATTCACCTTTCGCTATTCAATTGTTCCGGAGTCCTGAAGATATCTCGAAGATTCATGTTTCCACTCTGCATTCGTTCAAGCTCTTTCAAGGTTGTAATCTCATTCAAGTCATTTAACTCAACCGGTGCATTCTCTCTTTTAAATCATTCAACGATGTTTCTTTTGAGTGGGCCCTAACCCACAGGTTTTTTCCCAGGATCTTACCTGACTCTTCTTATTTGTCCGGAGCTATCCTCAAATTCTTTTCGAAGTTTTGATGTAAGAATGAATTTTCATCAGTCAGGTGTTTTTTTCCAAGATCTTTCAAAAAAAATTCATCATTGGCTCTACCTTTTCTATTCTTCATTCCGGAGTGTCTAAACAATTCTTGGTGGTGTTTCCCGTCGTAATTCTCAGATTTTGAAGACAGAAGAAGATTTTCCCTCCAAATCATATCCTTTCTCTCAAGATTCATGGTTCTAGCCTTTTCCATCCTCTCATAATTATCTTCGATTGTGAGAATTTCTTTGCACCTATCCGGAGCATTTCATGAGACGTTTCCATTTCTTTACTATGGAGGCCATCATCTCAGAAGTATTCATTCCCCAACCGACCGATGAATCATTCAAATATTCTCTAATCAGTTCAGGATCTATTCGTTCTCATGTATCTAGATTGTCTCAAGTATCTTCGTTCATTCACAATTCTTACCGGTGATTCATTCCTTTATTTAGTTCGTTTTTCAATTCTTACGGTGGTTTGCTCAAGAGTTCTCTTCCTTCTTCATCATATCAATTCATTCGTTGTTTCAATCCTACCTGTCGTGGTTTTGTCACGGCAGATGTCCTAGAGAAAGGACTTAGTCATGGAGCCATCGCAATGGGTTAGCTTGAAGGGGTTAAAGCGGACACAGGGACGCAAGAGAGTTTATACTAGTTCGGCCCCTTCGATGAAGGTAAAAGCCTATGTCTAGTTGTGATGGAATTGATGGAGTGTCGATGACTAGGGAGCAAACAAGCTTCGCCTATGTCTCGAGTTGTTGTTCTTTTTTTTTGAACTGCCGCCGGGTCGTCCCCTTATATACACGGGTGACGCCCGTCGGTTCACAGAGTCCCAACACCGGTCCATATTTGTATCCGGGTTGGTCTCTCCTTATTCCTAACTTACAATACGAGTTTATATACAAATGCCGGTTTACAACTACAAGTCTAAAACCAACCACGGGCCTTAGGCCCTTGTCTGTATTCTTGGGCTTTAGCACTCTTGAACTACTGATGAAGTTGACCCGGCCCAGATAGGCCGGTTTACGCCTAGTGGTAATATCCCCAACATTAGGCCCCAGATTGATTTGAACGGGTTCATGTCAATCCTTTAGCAAAAAACTTCATCTTCAACATCTTCTCATAAATTGGTAAACCGCCATGATGTCATCTTCTCTGATTGCTGTAAACCAGAGTGACGTCACCTTTCATAACGAAGCTTATCCATTATGCTTCCTTGTTTAATAGATATGGGGAAATCGAGGCGACAACTCTACTTCGTGGCCCCTTGATTGTCGCGCCTGACACATGTCCTTTTGCCTTATAAATAGGACCGAAGGGTCATTTCTTTTCTCCCCTTTGTGCCTTTCTTCTTCGTCTTCCTCGCGTCGCCATCCTCGGAGCTCCGCCGCCGCCGTCAACTTCTGCACCAACCTTGGCCGCTGCATCAACCTGAACGCACCAGAGCATCGCGGCAACCTTCTGCGTCTTCCTTAACTCTGGTAAGCCTTCTGCTCTTCTCAACACAGATCTGTTCTAGGGTTTCATGTTCTTGCAGTGTTCATCACCTGTTCGTGTTCATATACTAGCTCGTGGATGCATCTGTGAACCCCTGCTCTGTGTAGCGGTAGCTTTTAGTATCCGCCTTTAGTTTCATGCCCAAGACCATAGATCTCACATATATTTTTGCCCATTGATTCAATACTATTCTGCTTTGAGCTTCTTAATATTTTTCTTATTTTCTGAACTTGCTTCAGATCCAACACTGTAGAGAAATCTTGTGAAATCTGTTTCTGCATACTTATCCATCCGCAATCTCAGCTGTTTCAATGCTTAGATCAGGCGGTTTAACCTTGTAGAAAAATTGCCAAACCGGTATATACCATTAGTCCCCTTGTTGAACCGCCAGTTGTTGTTGCTTCATAAAACTCCGGTTTAGATAGATCTGTCTCCGGTTTAACATTGCACATACCAATGTACCTTAATCAATGCATTTTAGAACCGGGATCATCTACCTTGTAGATTTCATCATGGCCAAGCAAGTATATGAGTGCAACTGGGTTCCTTCTCGCGTCACAGAGGCTCAACTGGACGATTTAGTCCTGATCGGCGCTTTAGGCAGCAAAGATACCATCCATTAGAAGGCTCCTGGCAAAGAATGCCCTCCCACACCTCAAGAAGGACAGGTCGTCGTTTTTGTAGATCACTTAGCCCGGGGCTTTAAGCCGCCCAGTTCTAAATTTTACCGGGACGTTTTAGCCGATTTTCAACTCCATCCACAAGATACTGGCCCCAACTCTATTACAAACATGTGTCACTTCCAAGTGCTCTGTGAGGCGTTCTTTCAAGAGGAGCCCATAGTGGAATTGTTCAGAGACTGTTTCCATCTAAACCGCCGTACTGAGTTTACTGACGGCTCCAATACGGAGTTGGGTGGCGTGGCGATTCAGAAAAGGAAAGAGGTCACATACCCTCATGCCAAACTGCACAACCACCCCAAAGAGTGGAATCAAACATGGTTCTATTGCAAAGACACCTCCCCTGCTCGTGAAAATCCCTTGCCTGTCTTTCGTCCAGAGCGACTCAGCAATACGCATCCCTTTCCGCAAAGGTTGACTGCCCAAGAGAGAAGCAAATATGCTCCTCAACTGTCGAAGCTCAGAGCCTTTATGGCCAATGGTTTAACAGGGGTTGATCTCGCCCGCTATTGGATATCATGGAGGATACTGCCCCTTAGTCAGCGCTTCGGTTTGATGTGCGAGTATACTGGCAGTATTGATGATCCACTGCGACATTCCAACATCCAGCTCATCGATGAAGAAATCACAGAGGTTGTGAATAAGATGCTGAATGAACCAAAACACATCTGTGCTAAAACCGGCCTGCTTCCCTTCAGTGCCACCAACAAACCGCCAGCTGTAAGAGTTTGATTTTTCTTTTTGCTGAATCTGCTGTTGATATATCTTGTCATTGTTTTAATATCAGTGTCTATAACCAGGGCAATGATCCATTTTGGAGCAAGAAACTGCCGCAGGTTAAACCAGAAAAACCAGACAAACCGGAAAGGGCAACCCGGCAAAAGACTAAAGCTGTGAAGAAGACTGCCCATAGGAAAAGAACCACTGCATCCTCTAATCCGGCCCCTGATGATGATGTGGATAATCCGGACCTTGAGGTAGGGCTTGACTCACTTGGCTTATTTTTCATGCGTCTTATTGATGATGATATTTGTTAGGATGATGCCGAAGCCAGCCATGCTGATGCTGCAGAGGTAATTATTCTCTCTTCCGATTCAGAACCTTTGCCTTCACTAAAAATCCGTCAGGCAAACCGGAAAGTTAAATTTTCTCATCCTCTTGCTTATTTGGATCCCAAATTTCTTATCAAGACCCAACAGCACGAAGCTCGTCGCACAACCCGGCACAGCGGCCGGGTAGTTACCACCGCTGGTTTACTGAACAGTCCAGTTCAGAAACGCCATTCAAAGGTCTCTAATTTGCTTGTTAGTGCTTGTCCTAAAGCGGGCTGCTTTCATCAACCTCTTAATCCATCTGACTCCGATTACCAGGTTACTTCCCACTCATCCTCTGGCGAGTCATCGGCTACTCAGCTGCCACCGCTCAAAACGGTGCTCGGGTAAGCTATACTTATCATAATATTTGCAGCACATCGCCTTGGAACATATGTTGTATTTGATTTTGTTATTCCTTTCAGGGCCAAGCCTAGGCCAAGCAAGAAGGCTCGCCTGGACAAAGCGGCCGAAGAGGATGTCGTCCTTGAACCGGGCAAAACACGAGATCTTGAAGCAGCTATACCTGAGGATATACCCAATGATCCACCGCAGCAAGATGACGATCTTATTGCTGAAGAGAGACCTATTGATACCTCAAATCCTGTCAATCAGCCCACAAGCTCCATCCGGATTGAGAAATCCACCGGTCCAACAAAGCCTACTGACAAGCCAACAGCCCCAGTGCAAACCGGTGATACCAAGGATAATGAGGTTGTCATTACTGGCACTGGCCATACAGAGCCAAGCAATCCTGTCGCTTTGTCCAAACATTCTGCCAAGGAAGAATTTGCTGCCTTTGGCAAAGGCAAGTGGAATGCTGATCTGGCGACTTACGCTGCTCTGAACGCCCAAGATATCCATTCCGGCTACCTGAACCGGCTGTATACCAGTCGTGACTATGAAGCCGGTCTGGTTAACATGATGAAAGATAAATATGAGGTAACTTCCATATGCTCTTTCCTGCTTGTATGCTTCAATTCTTGCTGACTCTCCTAGCCCCCAAGGGCCAGTTTGTAATCTTCTTTCAAATCGGGACTTACTAATATAAATCTTAATGCTTTGAAATTCGCTGATGTCGCCCCCAAGGGCCGGTTCAACTTAGCGTAGTTAAACAGGGACTTTAAGTAATTGAGATTGCCACATCAGAATATATACGAGCAAATAGCCATTAGCCCCCAAGTGCCAAGTTGAATACTTGTATTGATCTTGGGACTTTGTAAGCAATTGAAAGATGAAGATCGAATATGCATTAGCCCCCAAGTGCCAAGTGCATAACTTGTTATGTGGTTGGTACTTCAATCCTTGTACCGTTTTGCTGAATCATATAACTGTCTGCATGCAGGCTGAGCTGAAGACGAAAGAAAACCAAGTCGCCGATCTCCAAGATAATCTGAAATCCCAACAAGCTGAAACCTCCAAAGCAAAAGAGGAATTAACCAGCGCTTTAAGTGCCATGGAACAGCTTAAGGAGAACTTCAAGACGAAGCGGGCGGATTGGGCCACTGAAAAATCCGCTTTAATCAAACGAGCACAAGATGCCGAGGCTGCACTAAAACCGGTGGCGGATGAACTGACCAGCATAAAGCGGCACGTGCATGCCATGACCACTGCTATCTTTGGTCAGCCGGTTTGACTTCTGAACTGATTCTGTCGTCTTACAGAGCTGCCGGTTTGTTAACCCTTTATGATATTTCAGGGACACGCATTGGTCACTTGCGGTCAGATGTGCGGAAGAAATTGAAAGCCGCCTATACGTTGGTCGAACAACTGTACACTGGTGCATAGCTGATCATCTGTACTGCATCCCACAACAAGCCGGCGCCCACCTTGATTCAGGACACTCTGATGAAACTGTCGGTGCTTCCTGCCTGGGTTGAAGAGCTGAAGAAATCTGCTGCTCGAACCGCTGCGATCAATGCCTTAATTCGGGCAAAAGCTTGGGTGCCGGATTTTGATCCTATTGAAGCGGCTCAGGGCTATCCCAGCTTGAAGGAAGACGGGTCAGCATTTGGTGAAGCGGATCTGCGAGCAATAAACCGGGAGGTGCGTCCGCTAGCTTGTCAATTGGCTGAAGAAGCAGACTTGTCTCATTATCAAGCCCAATATGACAATCAAAACAAGCGAATAGCTGCACCAATTCATGAAGCGGAAAATCTTATCCCTCCAATCCGTAAGCATACTTACGCTCCCGATATTGACCCGTCGTTGCTGATCCATGATGAAGTTGTTTTTCAAGCATTAATGGGAATCGACTGGACAACTGTTGATTTTCAGCCGCTGGGTAGAGAAACTGAAGCTGAAGCGGCGCAGGATGACCCACAACCATCAGGCCAGGCTGGTGACCAAGCTTGAACCGGAAGCCGGTTTAAAACTACTTCTCCTTTGCGAAAAACAATGATCTTATTGTGGGCACCGTGTTGCCTTGTAATAGGCTAGTTGATACTTTTGATGTTGATATGCCTTCGTGCATAATCGCTGCCACTTGCTCTTCCTTTGGGTGATGAACTTTCCAAAGTACTTTCTGCAATAAAAAATCTTCAAGTGCCACCGCGGTTGTACCGTCAGGCGGAATATGATGTCTGCATACATGAAATCAAAACATCCAAATTTTTTTAAGTATATGACCAACTTTTTGAGATACATAATACCTGCCACCATTGAGCGTGAAGTTGGCTTGGCCAATCTTGAAGCGGAGTTTTATAAACCCACACTGTTGGAGGAGATAGCAGCTCCCATATATATATGATGCCGGTTTACCATGTAAACCGTGCCAGGTTATAATAAACACCGTGTTACTCCATAAGAGGATGTTAACAAAAAAGATCAAACCGGGCAAATAGTCTCCGGATAGAAATGAACCGTGTTCCGTCAATTGACAGTGTGAACCGGTTGAAAACTTTGTCGGTTTAAAAACGCAATAAAAAGAAAGAAATACCTTTCAAAGAAAAGTGTGAAGCAAAGGCAATGACAAAACCATTTGCAAAAAAAAGTTTATTTGAGCTGATCAGATGGCGTTACCATGGCCGAACACGACCAAGCTCCCGATAGGTGTAACTATGGTTCTAGTCAGCCAGGTCCCCAAATGAAACCGTGGCATTTATGCCGATCAAGTGGAATGGCAATGGTTCGGGTTCGACCAAGCGCCCAAGTGATTCTGTGGCCTTAGGCCGATCAAGAGGCATGACTGGTTCATACGTGACCAAGTCCCCAAGTGATCTGGTGGCTCTCGCCTATCAAGAGGTATTGTATTGGTTCGGACACGACCAAACCCCCAAGTGATATAACATGATGCTTTTAAAAAGCTAACTCAAGGGGTAAATCGGAGGCCGCTTTAGAACAACTCTGTGTAACCACACATGATGTAAAAGAACAGATACCCCGCTTTAGCTAAGGTTCCAGTTTATTATATTTAATCATAATATATACATCGTCATAATATGTACATAAGTAGAGCCAGTGGCTCAGGTATAGTAAGGCCGAAGATGAGCTATGTTCCACGGCCTGTTGGTCTCCTCCTCTGATGTACGTGAGTCCTTATGCTCTCGAATATCGATCAGATAGTATGACCCGTTGTGCAGATTCTTGCTGACCACGAAAGGCCCCTCCCAAGGTGGGGATAGCTTATGCATATCACTCTGATCTTGGATGAGCCGAAGCACCCAATCTCCTTCTTGAAAGGTTCTGGTTCTGACTCGGCGACTGTGATAACGACGAAGATCCTATTGGTAAATCATCGAGCGGGCAGCTGCTATGTCACGTTCTTCATCCAACAGGTCCAAAGCGTCTTGCCGTGCTGTCTCATTGTCCGCTTCAACATAAGCCGCCACACGGGGTGAATCATGACGGATATCACTGGGGAGAACCGCCTCCGCTCCGTAAACCATGAAGAACGGTGTGTATCCTATTGATCTATTGGGTGTAGTATTGATGCTCCATAACACAGATGGTAACTCTTCTACCCAACAACCCGGTGTTCTCTGCAAAGGAACCATAAGCCGAGGCTTGATGCCTCTCAAGATCTCTTGATTAGCCCTTTCTGCTTGACCATTGGACTGTGGATGTGCCACCAATGAAACGTCGAGCCGGATGTGCTCCCGTTCGCAGAACTCCTTCATGGCACCTTTGGACAAATTGGTACCATTATCTGTGATGATACTGTGTGGAAAGCCAAACCGCAAAATCACCTTTTTGATGAACTGAACCGTTGTGGCCGCATCACACTTGCTAACAGGTTCTGCCTCCACCCACTTTGTAAACTTGTCAACCGCCACCAGGAGGTGGGTCTTCTTATCTTTGGACCTTTTGAAAGGCCCAACCATATCCAGCCCCCAAGTCGCAAACGGCCAAGTAATTGGAATCATTCTCAATTCTTGAGCCAATACATGAGCACGTCTTGAAAACTTTTGGCAACCATCACATCGTATGACCAGATCCTCCGCATCAGCATGAGCAGTTAACCAATAGAAGCCATGGCAAAACGCTTTAGCCACCAGAGATTTTGAACCGGCGTGGTGACCACAATCTCCTTCGTGGATCTCACGCAAAATTTCACGGCCTTCTTCAGGAGACACACAGCGTTGAAACGCCCCTGACACACTTCAATGATGCAACTCGCCGTTGATAATTGTCATGGACTTGGATCACCGGATTTTCTGTCGGGCCAGAGTCTCATCCTCTGGTAACTCGCCCCGGTTCTTGTACGCCAGGTAAGGAAGTGTCCAATCCGGAACAACATGAAGAGTTGCCACCAACTGAGCCTCCGAATCAGGAATAGCGAAATCTGCTTCACCAGGGATCTTGACTGACGGGTTGTGCAGCACATCCAGAAAAACATTGGGTGGGACCGGTTTGCGCTGAGAGCCCAGCCGGCTTAAAGCGTCCGCCGCTTCATTTTTCCGCCGGTCCACGTGGTCCACCTGATAGCCTTTAAAATGACCTGCAACAATATCCACCTCACGACGATATGCTGCCATGAGTGGGCCCTTGGAGTCCCAAGTGCCAGACACTTGCTGAGCCACGAGGTCCGAGTCACTGAAACACTTAACTCGACTTAGATTCATCTCCTTAGCCATCCGGAGACCATGGAGCAAGGCTTCATACTCAGCTGCATTGTTAGTACAAGGGAACATTAAGCGGAGAATGTAACAAAACTTATCACCTCATGGGGAAGTTAATACGACTCCAGCCCCCGAGCCTTCCAATTGCCTGGATCCGTCAAAATGGATGGTCCAATATGTGTTATCCGGCTTTTCTTCAGGTGCTTGCATTTCCGTCCAATCATTGATGAAATCAACAAGTGCTTGAGACTTAACCGCCGTCCGAGGCACATACTTCAAACCGTGCGGCCCAAGCTCTATAGCCCACTTGGCAATCCGGCTAGTTGCTTCCCGGTTCTGGATGATATCCCCCAAAGGAGCAGAACTGACCACCGTAATTGGGTGCCCTTGGAAGTATTGTTTAAGCTTCCTGCTTGCCATAAAAACTCCATACACCAGCTTCTGCCAATGCGGATACCTTTGCTTGGACTCAATGAGTACCTCGCTGATATAATAGACTGGACGTTGAACCGGATGCTCCTTACCTGCCTCCTTTTGCTCCACCACAATAGCCACGCTGACCGCCCGAGCATTAGCAGCAACATATAGCAGTAACGGCTCCTTGTCAATGGGAGCGGCGAGCACAGGCGGATTGGCCAATTGCCGCTTTAAGTCCTCAAATGCTTCATCAGCAGCAGAACTCCAGACAAACTGATATGTCTTCTTCAACATCTAACACAAAGGGATTGCTTTCTCACCAAGACGACTGATAAACCGGCTTAACGCAGCAATCCGGCCTGCCAGGCGTTGAACATCATTGATACACTTCGGTTAGCCAGGGAGGTGATGGCTGTGATCTTCTCCGGATTAGCCTCAATTCCCCTATTGGACACCAGAAAATCCAATAACTTGCCCGCCGGTACACCAAAGACGCACTTGTCCGGATTAAGCATCATCTTGTATGTCCTCAAGTTATCAAAGGTTTCCTTCAAATCATCAATCAGAGTCTCCTTATCCCTGGATTTAACCATGATATCATCCATGTAAGCATGTACATTATGGCCAATCTGTTTGTGAAGACAATTTTGCACACACCGTTGATAAGTTGCCTGGGCACTCTTGAGCCCAAAGGGCATAGACACATAGCAGAAGGCTCCAAAGGGAGTTATGAATGTCGTCTTCTCCTGGTCCTTAACTGCCATTTTGATCTGATGATAGCCAGAATATGCATCCAAAAAACTTAAACGCTCACAACCCGCCGTAGCATCAATAATTTGATCAATACGGGGGAGGGCAAAAGGATCTGCTGGACAAGCCTTATTAAGATCTATGTAATCCACACAGATGCGCCAGGTGCCATTTTTCTTAAGGACCAGCACTGGCTTGGCAAGCCACTCAGGGTGAAAAACTTCAACAATAAAGCCAGCTGCTAAGAGCCTGGCTACCTCTTCTCCAATCGCCTTGCGTCTTTCTTTGTTAAACCGGCGGAGGAACTGTTTCACCGGTTTGTATTTAGGATCCACATTAAGGGTGTGCTCAGCGAGTTGCCTCGGTACACCTGACATGTCAGAGGGCTTCCATGCAAAAATGTCCCGATTCTCACGGAAGAACTCGATGAGCGCGCTTTCCTATTTCGGATCCAAGTTGGCACTGATGCTGAACTGCTTGGACGAATCGCCAGGTAACAAGCTTAGTTTCTGCTGTCGGTTTGAACTTCAGGGCCGGATCATGCTCCGTAGTTGGCTTCTTTAATGGAGTCATGTCCGCCAGATCAACATTGTCCTTATAATACTTCAGCTCCTCGGTGGCACAAACCGACTCTGCATAGGCCGCATCTCCTTCCTCACACTCCAAAGCGACTTTGCGGCTTCCGTGAACCGTTATTGTCCCCTTGTGACCCGTCATCTTGAGCTGCAAATACACATAACAGGGCCGTGCCATAAACTTGGCGTAGGCCGGTTGCCCAAACAGGGCGTGATATGGACATTGGATTTTCACCACTTCAAACGTCAATGTCTCCGACCTGGAATCATGATCATCCCCAAAGGCCACTTCCAGAGCTATCTTACCAACAGGATATGCTGCTTTGCCAGGTACTACACCGTGGAACACCGTATTAGACAGTTTGAGATTTTTATCTGTTAGTCCCATACGACGGAAGGTCTCATAGTACAAGATATTAATGTTGATCCCCCATCCATGAGCACTTTGGTGAACTTGTAACCTCCCACCTGAGGTGCCACCACCAGAGCCAACTGGTCCGGATTATCAACCTAGGGAGGGTGATCCTCTCTACTCCATATGATTGGTTGTTCACACCAGCGTAGATAACGGGGCACGACCGGTTCAACATAGTTGACCGCCCGCCTCTGAACCTTCCGGTCTCGCTTGTCCAAGCTAGTGGTGAAGACATGGTACTGCCCATTATTCAACTGCTTTGGGTTGCTCTGGTAACCTGACTGTTGCTGCTGTTGGTTGTAGCCACCCTGGTTGTTCTGACTATTTTGATTATTATGTCCGCCCGGATTACCGTTAAATCCTGAACCGGAATTTCCTCCACCGTAACCTGGCCCGGACCCTGAGCCACCGCCGGAGCTGTGATCATACTGGAAAGCATTAGAATTCTTGAACTCCTGCATAATGAAGCAATCCTTCCAAAGGTGGTTTCCTGGCGCCTCCTTCATCCCATGTCTTGGACAGGGCTGGCTCAGTAGATAGTTTAGGCGGTCCGGGTTAGGGTTGGGTGCCCCATTGCGACTTTTCGGTTTACCCTTGCGTCGCTGGCCATTGTCCTGCGTGTTGGTATTAGCCACAAAGTCCATGTTACCATCCGCTTTACGCTTGCCTCCACTACCATTGCCTGCCCAGTGATGCTGCTGACCTTTGGAGTTGTTGTTCCTCTTTCCCTTCCCTGCCTTGTCATCATCAGATTCGGGATCCTTGGTACTATCAGAATCAGCATACTTTACCAAAGCAGCCATGAGGGTCCCCATGTCAGTGCAATGACGCTTCATCCGTCCCAACTTCAGCTTTAGGGGCCCAAACCGACAGTTGCCTTCTAGGGTTAATACAACGGTGTCAGCGTTGATGCGGTCTGATGAATGCAACACTTGTGAAACCCGGCGCACCCAATGAGTCGTCGATTCTCCTTCCTCCTGGACGCAGGCAGCTAAGTCCACTATTGACATAGGCTGTTTACATGTATCCTTGAAATTGCTGATAAACCGGGCTCATAATTGGGCCCATGAACTGATAGAATTAGCCGGAAAGCTTTTTAACCAAGTACGGGCCGTTCCTTCAAGCATCATGGTGAAGTATTTCGCACACGCCGCGTCATCCACATCAAGCATCTCCATGGACATCTCATAGCTCTCCACCCATGTCTCTGGAGGTTGATCCGCCGTGTAATTTGGTACTCTGCGCGGGCCTTTGAAATACTTGGGCAGGCGCACATTGCGTAAAGCGGGGATAAGGCAAGGCACCCTCAAAGAACTAGAAGTAACACCAGGTTCGATCGAGATAGTTGGACGAACCGGCGTGAGCTGCCGAGCCTGATGCTGTGCGGCTAACTCGGCCTCCCTGCGCGCTCGGGCCCGGTCCACCACTTCCTGAGCGTTATTAGCACCACCTGCCGGGTTGTTGCCACGGGGTGCTCCACGTCATTCATTACTCGACACTGCCGGTTCATCCATATGTCTGCTATAGCTCCGGCTTGGACGGGGGGTTGAGTGGATCCAGTCGCGGCTGTACGAGTATGCTTCCTATTGGACCAAAGCTGTCCTCAGAAGCTCCTTGACCCATCGCGTCTCTACTGCCTACGGCGAGTCACCTTCAATCGAAATGGCCTCCAGCCGTGCAGCAGCGGCGACGAGATTGTCCATTGGGTTGGAGTAGTGACCCGGAGGTGTTAAAACAGCCTTAGGTATAATGGTGTTTTGACGAGGCGGGTCCATCCGACGAGGCTGAACCGGTGCTCCGGTCCGAGGAGCTTCCGCCCGGTTCCCTCCAGCGGATTACTGGTTCCTGCTCCCGGGGTGTTGAAAAGGTCTCTGGCCTTGAAAACCGGAGGCAAACGGGATCGGTACTTCCTCCTCATGACTTCCTGCGACGCGCTCTGGTCCAACATGAGCCTGTAGGCTTGTGCGTCTAGAGCGGCCCGCTCTGTGGCCATCCTGGTGTCCTCAGCTGCCAGATCCGCCTTGGCCTGGGTGATCTGTTCCTTTATGTTTGCAATCTCCGTGTTGTGGACGTCCTGATCCGCCGGATTAGCTTCCCCCATAAGCATAGCCAATGCATCAAATAGCTCTGATAGAACTTGAGCCGGCGGGCGCACAGGGCCTCCTGCCCCGGCAGCCGTCGCCGCTGCTGAACCGGAGGTTGTTGCCGCAGCAGTCGAAGAATGAAGCGCTGCTTGTGTGTCGGCCATGAATATTCCAACTCGGATGGGCAGATCAGAGGGGTCCGGAATACTGTCGCCATCGGAACAGCCCCCAATCTGGCCATTTTGTAGCTGATAAAGAGATTCGGTTTCTCCGGTCGATGACTCATCATCGGAACAAACGACGGTCTCGCCGCGAGATTCTGATCCATCCTCATAACTTCCTCCATGGATGACTCCTACGAAGGCATGCTTCATGGCCGGTTTAACCCGGGCGGATCGCGCACGCTGAGCCGTCTCGACAAGGTCGGTGCAGATATCCGACTCAGGGCCCGGTTCACCGATCTTGCCAATGAAAACGTGAATGCCACCAAAGGGGACCCGGTACCCATACTCAACTAAGCCGGCCTCGGGGCCCCAGCCTGCGTCGTCGATGTAGAGCTTGCCGTGACGACTCTTAGTCATCCGGCCTACAGCATAGCCCTCGAGTCCTTCAAAGCGGCCCTCCAAGAACCTGACACCATTGTGCGATAGCCCCACGGTGGGCGCCAACTGTTGTGGTTTTGTCATGGAAGATGTCCTAGAGAAAGGACTTAGTCGTGGAGCCATCACGACGGGTTAGCTTGAAGGGGTTAAAGTGGACACAGGGACGCAAGAGAGTTTATACTAGTTCGGCCCCTTCGATGAAGGTAAAAGCCTACGTCTAGTTGTGATGGAATTGATGGGGTTTCGATGACTAGGGAGCAAGCAAGCTTCGCCTATGTCTCGAGTTGTTGTTCTTTTTTTGAACCTCCGCCGGGTCGTCCCCTTATATACACGGGTGACGCCCGTCGGTTCACAGAGTCCCAACACCGGTCCATATTCGTATCCGGGTTGGTCTCTCCTTATTCCTAACTTACAATACAAGTTTATATACAAATGCCGGTTTACAGCTACAAGTCTAAAACCGACCACGGGCCTTAGGCCCTTGTCTATCTTCTTGGGCTTTAGCACTCTTCAACTACTGATGAAGTTGACCCGGCCCAGATAGGCCGGTTTACGCCCAGCGGTAATATCCCCAACACTACCGGTGGTCCATTAAGTTTGTGCTATATCTATCTAAATCCTTTCTACAAGAATAAGTCGTATGCGATCCGTTGCTTGTCATCAATTTAAATTAGTGAAGGATAAGCATAATATAATTCTTATTCTTGTTTCATCGAGTAAATTCAATTCCTTATTCCGGAGGCTCATCAAGCTCTCGGTTTTCAATTGTTTCATCTCCTCTTTTTCCCGGAGTTCCAACCTTTTCAATTATTTCACCACGGAGATTCATCTAAATTGGTACAAGGATTCACCTTGTGTTTTCAACTTCTCTTTCTTTCCGTTTGATCATTCTTTTGTTTAATGGAGTTCTTCATGGAGGTTCTACATGATGGTTCTTCAAGGATTTAATTCCTTCTTGAAGTTTTTCATCGAGATTCTTTTCTAAGGAGCTCAAGCATTCTTCATCTTGCTATCCGGAGTGTAATTCTTTTTTTCCATATCATTGTAGGTGGTATTATGTCATTCTTGATAATTTGAGTTCATGTTTCATGATTCACATGCTGTTAAGAATGAGATATTTTAAATCCATCAACCTCTTCGTTGGAGTTATCTTGGGTTATATTTCACCTAAATCCTTCCCTAAGGATTGTTGCTACTTATGGTGCTCATAAAGGATCCAAGTTCTTCATCTATCCTCCCGGTGAAATAATCTTCTCGTCTCCTTGTTCATATCAATCCAATTTATCGTTTCTGTTAATGGTAGAATTTCACCTCGTAGTTTTGAGATGTTTTCCATAAGCCCACAACAAGCTTACTCTTTTCGTTGTTGGTTTGTCAACAACTCCGTTCGACCCTTATCCTAAAGATGCCTTTTCAAGCTCTTTTGTGACAGAAGTTGGCATTTTCTTCCCAATTCTCCTACTTCAATTATCTATCTTCTATTCTTTTGTTCCGGAGGCATTGTGATGTTGCTTTCTTCAACCATCATCTCGTTTCATCAAAGATAATGTTCTTTTCGTGCTTATCCATTTAACCGGAGTGTTGTGCCCTTTTGCTCAAGTTCTTTTCATTTTATGAAGTTTTTGCCTTCCATTTCAACCGGAGTGCTGTCCGAATTTGTTCTTCCTTGAAACTCTTCCCTACCGGAGTGCTTTCAACTTTGTTCTACTTCGTTGCATTCTTTCTTTCGATTTGTTCAACTTTTTCAAGGTTGTTTTGTTTCACTCGTTTGTCAAAGAAGAAACTTAGTTTTACCACTGCTCTTCCTCTTCCTTTTTTCCCTCCGGTGCCATTCTAGATCTCGGGACGAGATCCTCTCGTAGTGGTGGAGTGTTGTGACGCCCCGAGACCATTGCGCCAGGTGTCGTCCAGTTATTCGCTGTTGTTGCATTGTCATTTGCTTGCGTGTTGCATCTTGTCATGTCATCATGTGCATTGCATCATCATGTTTTCAAAACTTGCATCCGTCCAGGTTCCCCCAGTTCCGTCTGTTGCCCGTTCTGAGCCCAACCACACTTGCACGCGCTCGCGGCAAGTCCGAAATAATATTTTATAAGTGGCCAGAAAATGTTCTCAGAATGGGTTGAAAATTGGCGTGTGGTCTTATTTTAGTGAAGATAGACCACCTGTCAAGTCTCATCGCATTCGGAGTTCGTTTGATAGTCCAACCATTAAACGATAGCGGCATTATAGCCGGACACACGTCGGCATTTTCGGTCTCCGAAAACAGTCGCCGGGCCTCCCTCTCTTCTCTTCTCTCAGCTCGAGACCGTCTACACAGCCCACTACCTACCGCCAGGCCCAACTTAACCTCTCTCGTCAGCCCACGACCCTCCTCGCGCGTGCGTCCGAAAGTTGTCCTGGACCCGACCCGGACAATCATTATCGTTGTGTCCGGATCATCCCCAAACATCTACAAAACGTCACCGTTTTCTTACTTGGACTCCCTAGCCTTTTTTTTCTCGACCGCCCGATTGCGATCGGAGGGACGGATTAGCCACTACCCAAAAATGCTATTGCTATATATAGTCCAACCCCTAGACCCAAACCCTAAAAATTAGGAGCCTTGTCCCATCGAGCCGCCGCCACTCATCCTGTCTCTTCCTCCTCGGGTTCATCCCCGATCCAAAAAAAGCCCCTCGCTTTCACCACCACACCAACTAGAGCCCCCCTCCTCCCTGCCTCCTCCTCGTCGCAATTGAGCCCGAGCGCGCCACCAGTGGCCTGCAGGCCGACCCCGTCGCAGCTCCTCCCCTGCTCTTTCCTTCTCCTTCCCTGCATCTCTTTCTTTCTCTCAGTTTTTCTCTCTACCCCGCAGGAACCAAGAGCTTCACACTATGGTTGATTCCCTCGCCGAGCTCCTCAAATCCATTCCGCCGGAGTTCCTCCTTGCCGGGAATCGCCTCCCTGAACCTCGGACTGGCCGGATCCACCGCGCCCGCGTGGACCTTGCCCCTTGCCCGGAACCGCCACCGGCAGGCCTCATCTTGGTCGAGTGCGCCGCCGCTGCTGTTTCCCTGTCGAACGAGCCTGCACCGCCGCGCCTGCATCCGCGACGGAGACGAGGTCGATGGCTCCTGCTTCCCCTGCCGCGTCGCCCGCTGGATCTGCCGCCCTCCGCTGCTGCTCGGCCGCCGTCCCCCTGCAACCTCTGCTTCATGAACGAGCGGGAGAAACGCCTTTGTTGACCGCGCTCGCCCCTGCCTCGATCCAGTGGGATCGGCAGGGGCACGACCGATCCAGTACCCGAGTGGGCCGGCCTGCCAGCGCCCTGCCGGCCTCCCCTCTCCACCAGCTGGGCCAAGCCCCATGGGTGAGGACACGCCCAACCTCTCCCATGTTCCTGTTGGGCCAACAAGACTTGGCCCAGTATTGTTTTTTTCCTGGTGCTGTGTTTTTCTCTTTTATCCAGTAAAGACAGATTTGCAGAAAAGACCTTCAACTTCATGCATTTAATATCTCACAAACCATGCATCGGATTAAAACAAACTTAATATGAAACTTGCTTAGTTTTTCATCTAGTTTAATAATATGTCGTTTTCATCCATGTTTAAAATATTTTAAAATGCTGTTTGTTTAAATTTGCTCCTATGCCATGTTAAAATACTTTAATTCAAAACTAAATAACCGTAGCTCCGAATTTAATAAACTTTAAATGTATATGGGGTAGAAAAATGCCTAGTTTAACATGGTGACATTACTTTGAATGTTTAACAACTATAAAATATGGGTTAGGGCAGAACAGTACCATAACGAAAATATGCACATGAGGAGTTTCCAGACTTGTTGTTTGTCATTCCGGCCTCATTTAAACTTGCCTAGATAGGTAGTTTTCATTTGCTTCACCCTCTTGCCATGTTTAACAACATTTAACATTGTTGGGTACATAAACGAGATCGAACTAAATAACTTGTCGTGGTGTTTCGTCAATATGCACCTTTGCATATTGAGCTCCACTTAATTTGTAGGATTGCTTGTGCACTTTGCCATGCCATGCCATCTTTAAACCGGACAGGCATCATACTTGGTTGTGCATCTTGCCATGTTTATGTGGTGGTTGTTTACTATGTTGTTTGCTTATTTCTGGTATGCTTCTTCAGGTTGGTACCAATAACGTTGTGTGGTGAGGATTCATTCGACTTCGTCCGTTTGTCTTCTTCATGGACACATTCTTCTTCCTTGCGGGATCTCAGGCAAGATGACCATACCATCGAAATCACTTCTATCTTTGCTTGCTAGTTGCTCGCTCTTTTGCTATGCCTATGCTGCGATACCTACCACTTGCTTATCATGCCTCCCATATTGTTAAGCCAAGCCTCTAACCCACCTTGTCCTAGCAAACCGTTGTTTGGCTATGTTACCGCTTTGCTCAGCCCCTCTTATAGCATTGTTAGTTGCACGTGAAGATTGAAGTTTGTTCCTTGGTGGAACATGGAGATGTTGTTCCTTGTTGGAACATGTTTACTTGTTGGGATATCACAATATCTCTTATTAAATTAATGCATCTATATACTTGGTAAAGGGTGGAAGGCTCGGCCTTATGCCTGGTGTTTTGTTCCACTCTTGCCGCCCTAGTTTCCGTCATATCGGTGTTATGTTCCCGGATTTTGCATTCCTTATGTGGTTGGGTTATAATGGGAACCCCTTGACAGTTCGCCTTGAATAAAACTCCTCCAGCAATGCCCAACCATGGTTTTACCATTTGCCACCTAGCCTTTTCTTTTCCCTTGGGATTCGCGCTCCCGAGGGTCATCATTATTTTAAACCCCCCGGGCCAGTGCTCCTCTGAGTGTTGGTCCAACCTGTCAGCCACCGGTGGCCACCCGGGGCAACTCTGGGCTGGCCTACCAGAAGTTTGGATAATCCGGTGTGCCTTGAGAACGAGATATGTGCAGCTCCTATCGGGATTTTGTCGGCACATTCGGGTGGCTTTGCTGGTCTTGTTTTACCTTTGTCGAAATGTCTTGTAACCTGGATGCCGAGTCTGATAGGAATGTCTTGGGAGAAGGAATATCCTTCGTTGACCGTGAGAGCTTGTGATGGGCTAAGTTGGGACACCCCTGCAGGGTTTGAACTTTCGAAAGCCGTGCCCGCGGTTATGGGCAGATGGGAATTTGTTAATGTCCGGTTGTAGAAAACCTGAAGTTGATCTTAATTAAAATACATCAACCGCGTGTGTAACCGTGATGGTCTCTTCTCGGCGGAGTCCGGGAAGTGAACACGGTGTTGGAGTTATGCTTGATGTAGGTTGTTCTAGGATCACTTCTTGATCATAGTTGTTTGATTGTGCTTTTGCCTTCTCTTATCACTCTCATTTGCGTATGTTTAGCCACCAAATATGCTAGTCGCTTGCTTCAGCTCCACTTCATACCTTTACCTTACCCATAAGCTTAAATAGTCTTGATCGCGAGGGTGTGAGATCGCTGAGTCCCCGTGACTCACAGATACTTCCAAAACCAGCTTGCAGGTGTCGTTGAACCATGCAGATGACGCAACCAAGCTCAAGGCGGAGCTCGATGAAGATCATGTCCTTTGTGTTGTTTCGTTCTAGTTGATCAGTAGTGGATCCCAGTTGGGGTCGATCGGGGATCTGTGTAGCATTTGGGGTAGTCTTCTTTTATTTTGGTTCCGTAGTCGGACCTTGAGTGTATTTGGATGATGTAATGCTTTATTCATGTAATTGTGTGAAGTGGCGATTGTAAGCCAACTATGTATCCTTTCCCTTATGTATTACATGGGTTGTGTGAAGATTACCTCACTTGCGACATTGCTTTCAATGTGGTTATGCCTCTAAGTCGTGCTTCGACACGTGGGAGATATAGCCGCATCGAGGGAGTTTCAAAATCGTACACTAAAAAATGCTTTTGTGCTACTTCTATTACTCTAGACCCAGGCCACTGCCATACTAGCTCAACTCCCAGGCCCATCGACAAATGCACAGCTCAAACGCGCAGAGATAAATAATGATGGCGTTCAAGAGAGTCCATCATGGATAGCTAAGTTGCCTGGTACCTCACTGCTTGTCATATAGTAGGATAAAATAACCGTATTTCGCGTTACTATGACTGCTCAGTGGACAATATATATAACATGTAGAGTAAAAAAGAGATGCAACAAGTGTAAAACCTCTTTGGTGAAGCCATGTCGATCTCAGCGTGATTGGGTTGGCCGGTGAGGATGGTCCGGCTGACATGGCTGTCAGAGGAGGGGAAGAAGATCTTAGGCGTCTGGAGATGGAGCCCGAGGTAGTGCTCCGCTGTGATGGAGGGGTTCGTCATTGGAGCAGCTCTGGTGAGTTGTACGACACCGGGGCTGAAGCAGGACAAGAGAGACAACGAACAACGTTAACCTGAGTGGAATTCTAATAGCATCTCCAATACATGACGTAAAATACATAACCACAAAGTGCTAGATGTAAAATACATCAGGTGCCCATCTCTGAACTTAACAGTCGAAACTGAACTTAACAGTCGAAACTGAACTTAACTGTCAAAACTGAATTTTGCTGTCGAAGTTGAATTTTGATGTCGAAACTGAACGCACTAGCAAGGTGAGGCTACACGTCGGTCGACTGACTTTTTCATCTCTGGTCAGTCGATTTTGCAGCTGTTGGATACGAAATCAAGGGCCTGTGGTTCATCTTCAACCTCCACCCCCCTGAGCCGCCAGCCACCACCGGCCAAACAGCAGCCCCCCGCTGCCCGCGGCCGGCGGTGCGCCGCCCCGCCCGCCCTGAAAATACTACCCACCGCCGGTCCGCCGCCGCCCCGGCCATCCCTCTAGGCCCCCCATGCCGAGCTTTTTCTCCGGCGATCCCCACGCCACCGCCACGCCAACGCCCCACCACCGCCGGCGACCACCGCCCCCATCCTGAACCCTAAGA
>NC_057809.1:209458576-209458864 GCF_018294505.1 Triticum aestivum
GCAGCCCCCCGCCGCCCGCGGCCGGCGGTGGGACGCCCCGCCCGCCCCGAAAACACTCCCCACCGCCGGTCCGCCGCCGCCCCGGCCATCCCTCTAGGCCCCTCCGTGCCGAGCTTTTTCTTCGGTGATCCCCACGCCACCATCCCGCCAACGCCCCGCCACCGCCGGCGACCACCGCCCCCATCCTGAACCCTAAGATAGATAGTGGGGTACCTCTCCGGCGAGCCCCCCTCCCCGCTGCGGCTGGTTCTTCCTTCACCCCGGCGAGCCCCCCACCCCCCACCCCCT